>NC_091328.1:6608551-6721051 GCF_038502225.1 Cherax quadricarinatus | reverse complement strand
ACGCACTGGTACTCATACACACTTGTACTCATACACACTGGTACTCATACGTACTCATACACACTGGTACTCATACACACTGGTACTCATACACACTGGTACTCATACACACTGGTACTCATACATACTGGTACTCATACACACTGGTACTCATACACACTGGTACTCATACACACTGGTACTCATACACACTGGTACTCATACACACTGGTACTCATACACACTGGTACTCATACATACTGGTACTCATACACACTGGTACTCATACACACTGGTACTCATACACACTGGTACTCATACATACTGATACTCATACACACTGGTACTCATACACACTGGTACTCATACACACTGGTACTCATACACACTGGTACTCATACACACTGGTACTCATACATACTGATACTCATACACACTGGTACTCATACACACTGGTACTCATACACACTGGTACTCATACACACTGGTATTCATACACACTGGTACTCATACACACTTGTACTCATACATACTGATACTCATACACACTGGTACTCATACACACTGGTACTCATACACACTGGTACTCATACACACTGGTACTCATACACACTGGTACTCATACATACTGGTACTCATACACACTGGTACTCATACACACTGGTACTCATACACACTGGTACTCATACACACTGGTACTCATACTGGTACTCATACACACTGGTACTCATACACACTTATACTCATACACACTGATACTCATACACACTGGTACTCATACACACTGGTACTCATACACACTGGTACTCATACACACTTCTACTCATACATACTGATACTCATACACACTGGTACTCATACACACTTCTACTCATACACACTGGTACTCATACACACTGGTACTCATACACACTGGTACTCATACATACTGATACTCATACACACTGGAACTCATACACACTGGTACTCATACACACTCGTACTCATACACACTGGTACTCATACATACTGATACTCATACACACTGGTACTCATACACACTGGTACTCATACACACTGGTACTCATACACACTGGTATTCATACACACTGGTACTCATACACACTGGTACTCATACACACTGGTACTCATACACACTGGTACTCATACATACTGGTACTCATACACACTGGTACTCATACACACTGGTACTCATACGCACTGGTACTCATACACACTGGCACTCATACACACTGGTACTCATACACACTGGTACTCATACACACTGGTACTCATACACACTGGTACTCATACACACTGGTACTCATACACACTGGTACTCATACACACTGGTACTCATACATACTGGTACTCATACATACTGGTACTCATACACACTGGTACTCATACGCACTGGTACTCATACGCACTGGTACTCATACACACTGGTACTCATACACACTGGTACTCATACATACTGACACTCATACATACTGATACTCATACACACTGGTACTCATACACACTGGTACTCATACACACTGGTACTCATACACACTGGCACTCATACACACTGGTACTCATACATACTGATACTCATACACACTGGTACTCATACACACTGGTACTCATACACACTGGTACTCATGCACACTAGTACTCATACATACTGATGCTCATACACACTGATACTCATACACACTGGTACTCATTCATACTGATACTCATATACACTGGTACTCATACACACTGGTACTCATACACATTGGTACTCATACACACTGGTACTCAAACATACTGATACTCATACACACTGATACTCATACACACTGGTACTCATACACACTTGTACTCATACACACTGGTACTCATACATACTGGTACTCATACACACTGGTACTCATACACACTGGTACTCATACACACTGGTACTCATACACACTGGTACTCATACACACTGGTACTCATACACACTGGTACTCATACATACTGGTATTCATACACACTGGTACTCATACACACTGATGCTCATACACACTGATACTCATGCACACTGGTACTCATACACACTGGTACTCATACACACTGGTACTCATACATACTGATACTCATACACACTGGTACTCATACACACTGGTACTCTTACACACTGGTACTCATACACACTGGTACTCATACACACTGGTACTCATACACACTGGTACTCATACATACTGATACTCATACACACTGGTACTCATACACACTGGTACTCATACACGCTGGTACTCATACACACTGGTACTCATACACACTGGTACTCATACACACTGGTACTCATACATACTAATACTCATACACACTGGTACTCATACACACTGGTACTCATACACACTGGTACTCATACATACTGGTACTCATACACACTGGTACTCATACACACTGGTACTCATACACACTGGTACTCATACACACTGGTACTCATACACACTGGTACTCATACACACTGGTACTCATACATACTGGTATTCATACACACTGGTACTCATACACACTGATGCTCATACACACTGATACTCATGCACACTGGTACTCATACACACTGGTACTCATACACACTGGTACTCATACATACTGATACTCATACACACTGGTACTCATACACACTGGTACTCTTACACACTGGTACTCATACACACTGGTACTCATACACACTGGTACTCATACACACTGGTACTCATACATACTGATACTCATACACACTGGTACTCATACACACTGGTACTCATACACGCTGGTACTCATACACACTGGTACTCATACACACTGGTACTCATACACACTGGTACTCATACATACTAATACTCATACACACTGGTACTCATACACACTGGTACTCATACACACTGGTACTCATACACACTGGTACTCATACACTGCTCACATGCGGTCAGGTCGCTAGGGCGCATAACTAACGTAGATATATATATATATATATATATATATATATATATATATATATATATATATATATATATATATATATATATATATATATATATATATATATATATATATATATATGCACAAAACAACCACAGGTGGAGTTGAATGATAGGTCTATGCCTTTCGCGCTGCAAACAACACATCATCAGGAGCTTGCAATATATTGATTGCAACACGAAAGGCCTAGAGCTATCATTCAACTTCCCCTGTGGGTTTGCATATATACTGAGGACAGTCCAGGTGCATATAGAAACACAATATAAAAAGAGTTAATTGTTTGGTTTTCGTCTGAGATATTCACTGTTATCTATGTGTTATTACGTAGAGTTTACCTGGTGAGAGTTCCGGGGGTCAGTGCCCCCGCGGCTCGGTCTGTGACCATGTATAGTGTCAAGTATTCACACAAACACTATACATATTGCAGATGTATTTAATACTGAGATATACAGTAATACATAGCCACTTTCTCATGTCTTTGTAAATACCATTAAACTCTACTGCATCATACATCGTTATATAAGTAACAGCATTATTTCTCGCCAGATAAAACTTAATGTAAATAAATAACGACTACGTATGTGTTATTGTTATGTAGGTAACTTTATGTAGGTAACTTTATGTAGGTAACTTTATGTAGGTAACTTTATGTAGGTAACTTTATGTAGGTAACTTTATGTAGGTAACTTTATGTAGGTAACTTTATGTAGGTAACTTTATGTAGGTAACTTTATGTAGGTAACTTTATGTAGGTAACTTTATGTAGGTAACTTTATGTAGGTAACTTTATGTAGGTAACTTTATGTAGGTAACTTTATGTAGGTAACTAACTTTATGTAGGTAACTAACTTTATGTAGGTAACTTTATGTAGGTAACTTTATGTAGGTAACTTTATGTAGGTAACTTTATGTAGGTAACTTTATGTAGGTAACTTTATGTAGGTAACTTTATGTAGGTAACTTTATGTAGGTAACTTTATGTAGGTAACTTTATGTAGGTAACTTTATGTAGGTAACTTTATGTAGGTAACTAACTTTATGTAGGTAACTTTATGTAGGTAACTTTATGTAGGTAACTTTATGTAGGTAACTTTATGTAGGTAACTTTATGTAGGTAACTTTATGTAGGTAACTTTATGTAGGTAACTAACTTTATGTAGGTAACTTTATGTAGGTAACTTTATGTAGGTAACTAACTTTATGTAGGTAACTAACTTTATGTAGGTAACTTTATGTAGGTAACTAACTTTATGTAGGTAACTTTATGTAGGTAACTTTATGTAGGTAACTAACTTTATGTAGGTAACTTTATGTAGGTAACTTTATGTAGGTAACTTTATGTAGGTAACTTTATGTAGGTAACTTTATGTAGGTAACTTTATGTAGGTAACTTTATGTAGGTAACTTTATGTAGGTAACTTTATGTAGGTAACTTTATGTAGGTAACTTTATGTAGGTAACTTTATGTAGGTAACTTTATGTAGGTAACTTTATGTAGGTAACTTTATGTAGGTAACTTTATGTAGGTAACTTTATGTAGGTAACTTTATGTAGGTAACTTTATGTAGGTAACTTTATGTAGGTAACTTTATGTAGGTAACTAACTTTATGTAGGTAACTTTATGTAGGTAACTTTATGTAGGTAACTTTATGTAGGTAACTTTATGTAGGTAACTTTATGTAGGTAACTTTATGTAGGTAACTTTATGTAGGTAACTTTATGTAGGTAACTAACTTTATGTAGGTAACTTTATGTAGGTAACTTTATGTAGGTAACTTTATGTAGGTAACTTTATGTAGGTAACTTTATGTAGGTAACTTTATGTAGGTAACTAACTTTATGTAGGTAACTTTATGTAGGTAACTTTATGTAGGTAACTTTATGTAGGTAACTTTATGTAGGTAACTTTATGTAGGTAACTTTATGTAGGTAACTTTATGTAGGTAACTTTATGTAGGTAACTTTATGTAGGTAACTTTATGTAGGTAACTTTATGTAGGTAACTTTATGTAGGTAACTTTATGTAGGTAACTTTATGTAGGTAACTTTATGTAGGTAACTTTATGTAGGTAACTTTATGTAGGTAACTTTATGTAGGTAACTTTATGTAGGTAAATTAAGTAGGTAACTTTTATGTAGGTAACTTTATGTAGGTAACTTTATGTAGGTAACTTTATGTAGGTAACTTTATGTAGGTAACTTTATGTAGGTAACTTTATGTAGGTAACTTTATGTAGGTAACTTTATGTAGGTAACTTTATGTAGGTAACTTTATGTAGGTAACTTTATGTAGGTAACTTTATGTAGGTAACTTTATGTAGGTAACTTTATGTAGGTAACTTTATGTAGGTAACTTTATGTAGGTAACTTTATGTAGGTAACTTTATGTAGGTAACTTTATGTAGGTAACTTTATGTAGGTAACTTTATGTAGGTAACTTTATGTAGGTAACTTTATGTAGGTAACTTTATGTAGGTAACTTTATGTAGGTAACTTTATGTAGGTAACTTTATGTAGGTAACTTTATGTAGGTAACTTTATGTAGGTAACTTTATGTAGGTAACTTTATGTAGGTAACTTTATGTAGGTAACTTTATGTAGGTAACTTTATGTAGGTAACTTTATGTAGGTAACTTTATGTAGGTAACTTTATGTAGGTAACTTTATGTAGGTAACTTTATGTAGGTAACTTTATGTAGGTAACTTTATGTAGGTAACTTTATGTAGGTAACTTTATGTAGGTAACTTTATGTAGGTAACTTTATGTAGGTAACTTTATGTAGGTAACTTTATGTAGGTAATTTATGTAGGTAACTTTATGTAGGTAACTTTATGTAGGTAACTTTATGTAGGTAACTTTATGTAGGTAACTTTATGTAGGTAACTATGTAGGTAACTTTATGTAGGTAACTTTATGTAGGTAACTTTATGTAGGTAACTTTATGTAGGTAACTTTATGTAGGTAACTTTATGTAGGTAACTTTATGTAGGTAACTTTATGTACGTAACTAACTTTATGTAGGTAACTTTATGTAGGTAATTATGTAGGTAACTTTATGTAGGTAACTATGTAGGTAACTTTATATAGGTAACTTTTTGTAGGTAACTATGTAGGTAACTTTATGTAGGTAACTTTATGTAGGTAACTTTATGTAGGTAACTTCATGTAGGTAACTTTATGTAGGTAACTTTATGTAGGTAACTTTATGTAGGTAACTTTATGTAGGTAACTAGGTTATGTAGGTAACTTTATGTAGGTAACTTTATGTAGGTAACTATGTAGGTAACTTTATGTAGGTAACTTTATGTAGGTAACTTTATGTAGGTAACTTTGTAGGTAACTTTATGTAGGTAACTTTATGAAGGTAACTTTATGTAGGTAACTATGTAGGTAACTTTATGTAGGTAACTTTATGTAGGTAACTTTGTGTGGGTAACTTTATGTAGGTAACTTTATGTAGGTAACTTTATGTAGGTAACTTTATGTAGGTAACTTTGTGTAGGTAACTTTATGTAGGTAACTTTATGTAGGTAACTTTATGTAGGTAACTTTAAGTAGGTAACTTTATGTAGGTAACTTTATGTAGGTAACTATGTAGGTAACTTTATGTAGGTAACTTTATGTAGGTAACTTTATGTAGGTAACTTTATGTAGGTAACTTTATGTAGGTAACTTTATGTAGGTAACTTTATGTAGGTAACTTTATGTAGGTAACTAACTTTATGTAGGTAACTTTATGTAGGTAACTTTATGTAGGTAAGTATGTAGGTAACTTTATAGGTAACTTTATATAGGTAACTTTATGTAGGTAACTTTATGTAGGTAACTTTATGTAGGTAACTTTATTTATGTAGGTAACTAACTTGTATGTAGTAGTAACTTTATGTAGGTAACTTTATGTAGGTAACTTTATGTAGATAACTTTATGTAGGTAACTTTATGTAGGTAACTTTATGTAGGTAACTTTATGTAGGTAACTTTATGTAGGTAACTCTAACTTCATGTAGGTAACTTTATGTAGGTAACTTTATGTAGGTAACTTTATGTAGGTAACTTTATGTAGGTAACTTTATTTAGGTAACTTTATGTAGGTAACTTTATATAGGTAACTTTATGTAGGTAACTTTATGTAGGTAACTTTATGTAGGTAACTTTATGTAGGTAACTTTATGTAGGTAACTTCTATGAGATCATGGTCTTCACGGTGTAGTGCCAGACCAGTCCTCGTGGTACAGTGCCAGACCAGTCCTCGTGGTACAGTGCCAGACCAGTCCTCGTGGTACAGTGCCAGACCAGTCCTCGTGGTACAGTGCCAGACCAGTCCTCGTGGTACAGTGCCAGACCAGTCCTCGTGGTACAGTGCCAGACCAGTCCTCGTGGTACAGTGCCAGACCAGTCCTCGTGGTACAGTGCCAGACCAGTCCTCGTGGTACAGTGCCAGACCAGTCCTGTGGTACAGTGCCAGACCAGTCCTCGTGGTACAGTGCCAGACCAGTCCTCGTGGTACAGTGCCAGACCAGTCCTCGTGGTACAGTGCCAGACCAATTTTCGTAGTGCAGTGCGAAACCAGTTGTCTTGGTACAGTGCCAGACCAGTCCTCGTGGTACAGTGCCAGACCAGGCCTCGCGGTGCAGTGCCAGATCAGTCCTCGTGGTGCTGTGCCAGACCAGTCCTCGTGGTACAGTGCCAGACCAGTCCTCGTACAGTGCCAGACCAGCTCTCGCGGTGCAGTGCCAGACCAGTTCTCGTGGTGCAGTCCCAGACCACTCCTCCTGGTGCAGTCCCAGACCAGTCTTCGTGGTGTAGTCCCAGACTAGTCATCGTGATGCAGTGCCAGACCAGTCCTCGTGATGCAGTGCCAGACCAGTACTCGTGGTGCAGTGCCAGACCAGTCCTCGTGATGCAGTGCCAGACCAGTTCTCGTGGTGCAGTCCCAGACCAGTACTCGTGGTGCAGTGCCAGACCAATGCTCGCGGTGCAGTGCCAGACCAGTACTCGTGGTGCAGTGCCAGACCAGTACTCGTGGTGCAGTGCCAGACCAGTACTCGTGGTGCAGTGCCAGACCAGTACTCGTGGTGCAGTCCCAGACCAGTACTCGTGGTGCAGTCCCAGACCAGCACTCGTGGTGCAGTGCCAGACCAGTACTCGTGGTGCAGTCCCAGACCAGTACTCGTGGTGCAGTCCCAGACCAGCACTCGTGGTGCAGTGCCAGACCAGTACTCGTGGTGCAGTCCCAGACCAGTACTCGTGGTGCAGTCCCAGACCAGTACTCGTGGTGCAGTCCCAGACCAGTACTCGTGGTGCAGTGCCAGACCAGTACTCGTGGTGCAGTGCCAGACCAGTACTCGTGGTGCAGTGCCAGACCAGTACTCGTGGTGCAGTCCCAGACCAGTACTCGTGGTGCAGTCCCAGACCAGTACTCGTGGTGCAGTCCCAGACCAGTACTCGTGGTGCAGTGCCAGACCAGTTCTCGTGGTGCAGTCCCAGACCAGTACTCGTGGTGCAGTCCCAGACCAGTACTCGTGGTGCAGTCCCAGACCAGTACTCGTGGTGCAGTCCCAGACCAGTACTCGTGGTGCAGTCCCAGACCAGCACTCGTGGTGCAGTGCCAGACCAGTACTCGTGGTGCAGTCCCAGACCAGTACTCGTGGTGCAGTCCCAGACCAGTACTCGTGGTGCAGTCCCAGACCAGTACTCGTGGTGCAGTGCCAGAAACTTGCACTGGTGTTGCAGCAGTTGTCAGAGACAGAAACTTGCACTAGTGTTGCAGCAGTTGTCAGAGACAGAAACTTGCACTGGTGTTGGTGTTGCAGCAGTTGTCAGAGACAGAAACTTGCACTGGTGTTGCAGCAGTTGTCAGAGACAGAAACTTGCACTGGTGTTGCAGCAGTTGTCAGAGACAGAAACTTGCACTGGTGTTGGTGTTGCAGCAGTTGTCAGAGACAGAAACTTGCACTGGCGTTGCAGCAGTTGTCAGAGACAGAAACTTGCACTGGTGTTGCAGCAGTTGTCAGAGACAGAAACTTGCACTGGTGTTGCAGCAGTTGTCAGAGACAGAAACTTGCACTGGTGTTGCAGCAGTTGTCAGAGACAGAAACTTGCACTGGTGTTGCAGCAGTTGTCAGAGACAGAAACTTGCACTGGTGTTGCAGCAGTTGTCAGAGACAGAAACTTGCACTGGTGTTGGTGTTGCAGCAGTTGTCAGAGACAGAAACTTGCACTGGTGTTGCAGCAGTTGTCAGAGACAGAAACTTGCACTGGTGTTGCAGCAGTTGTCAGAGACAGAAACTTGCACTGGTGTTGCAGCAGTTGTCAGAGACAGAAACTTGCACTGGTGTTGCAGCAGTTGTCAGAGACAGAAACTTGCACTGGTGTTGCAGCAGTTGTCAGAGACAGAAACTTGCACTGGTGTTGGTGTTGCAGCAGTTGTCAGAGACAGAAACTTGCACTGGTGTTGGTGTTGCAGCAGTTGTCAGAGACAGAAACTTGCACTGGTGTTGCAGCAGTTGTCAGAGACAGAAACTTGCACTGGTGTTGGTGTTGCAGCAGTTGTCAGAGACAGAAACTTGCACTGGTGTTGGTGTTGCAGCAGTTGTCAGAGACAGAAACTTGCACTGGTGTTGCAGCAGTTGTCAGAGACAGAAACTTGCACTGGTGTTGGTGTTGCACCAGTTGTCAGAGACAGAAACTTGCACTGGTGTTGCAGCAGTTGTCAGAGACAGAAACTTGCACTGGTGTTGGTGCTGATCAGACCCTGTTCCACCGCGAGGCCTGGTCATGCACTGGTCCGCGGGGGCACTGACCCCTGGAACACCCTCTAGGTATACTCCAGGTATCCAGGTATACTCTAGCTAGCCAGTGCTGGAATATTGTAGCAGAGTAATGAGGATATGTTATGAATGGCACTCTGGGTTCAGTAACTACTAGTAACTAGAGCCCTTAAAACTATCGTTCCAGCAAGGCTACAGTTACTGTTACATGGGAATTATAATCTCTTGTTTTTTTATCCCCATAAAGGAAAGAATATGGACTGATGGCGTGTGTGTGGAGGAAGGAGACGACTACTTCACCAGGTCACGGTAGTCGTACTTAGGATGCTATCACTGAGGACTGACTACTGCACCAGGTCACGGTAGTCGTACTTAGGATGCTATCACTGAAGACGGACTACTTCACCAGGTCACGGTAGTCGTACTTAGGATGCTATCACTGAGGACTGACTACTGCACCAGGTCACGGTAGTCGTACTTAGGATGCTATCACTGAAGACGGACTACTTCACCAGGTCACGGCAGTCGTACTTAGGATGCTATCACTGAGGACTGACTACTTCACCAGGTCACGGCAGTCGTACTTAGGATGCTATCACTGAAGACGGACTACTTCAACAGGTCACGGTAGTCGTACTTAGGATGCTATCACTGAGGACTGACTACTGCACCAGGTCACGGTAGTCGTACTTAGGATTCTATCACTGAAGACGGACTACTTCAACAGGTCACGGTAGTCGTACTTAGGATGCTATCACTGAAGACGGACTACTTCAACAGGTCACGGTAGTCGTACTTAGGATGCTATCACTGAAGACGGACTACTTCACCAGGTCACGGTAGTCGTACTTAGGATGCTATCACTGAAGACGGACTACTTCACCAGGTCACGGTAGTCGTACTTAGGATGCTATCACTGAAGACGGACTACTTCAACAGGTCACGGTAGTCGTACCTAGGGTGTTATCACTCTGAAGACTGGCTACTTCACCAGGTCACGGTAGTCGTACTTAGGATGCTATCACTGAGGACTGACTACTGCACCAGGTCACGGTAGTCGTACTTAGGATGCTATCACTGAGGACTGACTACTGCACCAGGTCACGGTAGTCGGAGTCTTCTAAGGTAAAGAAATCGTCCAGTTTCCAGTGGAGGGTCTCAAAGGTGGGTCGTTTGTGAGGGTCGTGGGCCCAGCACTGCAGCATGATGTTGTAGAGCTGATGTGGGCAGCTCTTGGGCTGGGGCATCCTATATCCCTGCTGCACCTGCTGCGCCACCTCCACGTTCGTCATACCTGCACATAAAGCTGCGTATTAGGTGTAAGGCTTGTGGACTTTACGATTTAAGATGTTAACGCTTCTGTCAGATCAACAAGCGATTCCAGAAAGTTATCCCCGTATTCAATAAGCCCAAACCCATCTATCTCAATGAACGCAAAAGGAATAGTGCAGGGTGGGAATAGAATATTTGTACATTTTACACCAGTTAGGTTGCTCAATTTCCCAAGCGTTTCGCCTACACAGAAGGCTTGGATCAAGACCCCTCACCAGCACCCAATTTGATAAAATTGCTTAAAAATTGGGAAATTGGCTCCCGCACAGCCCATAATCAGCACAAAAACACTTCCAATTAAGATACACCAGCATTTAGGGTTTGAAACCAATTAGATGAAGTGTTCGCTAGTTATTACATGGGAAGTATTTTTTAATAAAACTGGCAGACTGAAATTTACACAGCTCAGAATGAGCTACAATATTTCTTGTAATAAAGCCCGCCAACGGTGAAAGTTTGAAGCCTATTAGAAGAAGCGTTCTCCAGTAATTTATTTGATTTCACCGTGGTGGCCCGTGGCCTGGTAGGCGACACTCTTGCTTCACAAACCGAGTGTCCGTGGTTCGATCCCCGGCAAGGGTGGAAACACTGGGCGTGTTTACACCTGTTGT
The DNA here is from genome assembly GCF_038502225.1 of Cherax quadricarinatus. Classification (NCBI taxonomy): domain Eukaryota; kingdom Metazoa; phylum Arthropoda; class Malacostraca; order Decapoda; family Parastacidae; genus Cherax; species Cherax quadricarinatus. The sequence continues at coordinate 6,709,396 of NC_091328.1, read as the reverse complement.
CCCGTTCACCTAGCAAGCAAGTAGGTACCTGGGTGTTAGTCGACTGGTGTGGGTGGCATCCCGGGGGACAACATCAAAGGATACAATAGAAATAACAGTCCTCGGTGACGCACTGACTTTCTTGGGGGGTTATCCTGGCTGGCTAACCGTCTGGAGTTAAAAATCCCAACAAAATCTTATCCCAAGGTTTTAAATAAGCGCTCACTCAGACTAAATTTGCAGAGCATCATCCTTGTTACAGCGTGCGTCAGTGTTGACATTCTGAAGCCGATCGGAAGAAGCATTCTTTAGCTACTGAATGTAATGATTATCAATATATATTGAATAAAATTGACGTATTGGGACTTATGACATCCAATAACAACATGAACCTTACCTTCAATAATAATAATAATAATAATAATAATAATAATAATAATAATAATAATAATAATAATAATAATAATTAAGAGTGACCTGGTAGGAGAACGTGAAATGACAGTGACCTGGATAGTACAGCATGACGTGACAGTGACCTGGGTAGTAGAACATGACATGAGAGTGACCTGGGTAGTAGAACATGACATGAGAGTGACCTGGGTAGTAGAACATGACATGAGAGTGACCTGGGTAGTAGAACATGACATGAGAGTGACCTGGGTAGTAGAACATGACATGAGAGTGACCTGGGTAGTAGAACATGACGTGACAGTGACCTGGGTAGTAGAACATGACATGAGAGTGACCTGGGTAGTAGAACATGACATGAGAGTGACCTGGGTAGTAGAACATGACATGAGAGTGACCTGGGTAGTAGAACATGATATGAGAGTGACCTGGGTAGTAGAACATGACATGAGAGTGACCTGGGTAGTAGAACATGACGTGAGAGTGACCTGGGTAGTAGAACATGACATGAGAGTGACCTGGGTAGTAGAACATGACGTGACAGTGACCTGGGTAGTAGAACATGACATGACAGTGACCTGGGTAGTAGAATATGACGTGAGAGTGACCTGGGTATTAGATCATGACGTGAATGACCTGGGTAGAACATGACGTGAGAGTGACCTGGGTAGTGGAACATGACGTGAGAATGACCTGCGTAGTAGAACATGACATGATAGTGACCTGGGTAGAACATGACGTGACGTGAGTGACCTGGGTAGAACATGACGTGACAGTGACCTTGGTAGTAGAACATGACGTGAGTGACCTGGGTAGTGGAACATGACGTGAGTGACCTGGGTAGAACATGACGTGACAGTGACCTGGGTAGAACATGACGTGACAGTGACCTGGGTAGAACATGACGTGACAGTCACCTGGGTAGTGAAGCATGACATGAGTGACCTGGGTAGTCGAACATGACGTGACAATGACCTGGGTAGTGGAACATGACGTGAGAGTGACCTGGGTAGTGGAACATGACGTGAGAGTGACCTGGGTAGTGGAACATGACGTGAGAGTGACCTGGGTAGTGGAATATGAGAGTGACCTGGATATGGTGTGGCGCCGAAGGTAACAATCTCCATCAGCAAAACACCGAAGGACCAGACATCAGACTTAGTGGTAAACTTGTTAAAGTTGAGAGCCTCTGGTGCTGTCCACTTGATGGGGAACCTGGTGCCTTCCTGGGCGTTGTACTCGTCCTCCTGACGGGGCAGTTACGCCAGTTAATAATTCAAACATACTAAGAGTACAATTGTTGCGAGTACACACAGACACGCACACACACAACTTCGAGTCTTTAATGCCAGACATCGGTCGATAAATCAATCCATTTAAAACAGTTATATAAATAGGAACAACACATGATAATGACGTATAAAATACTGAGAGGAATTAACAAGGTGGACAGGGCTAGAATGTTTCAGAGATGGGAGACAGCAACAGGGGGACGCAAATGTAAGTTGACAACTCAGATGAGTTATAAAGATGTTAGGAAGTATTTATTCGGTCACAGAGTTGTCAGGAAATGGAACAATCTGGACAGGGTAGTAGTGGAGGCACGAGGTACGATAAGGCTCTTGGAGCCGGGAGAAAGTGGACCTAGTAGCGAAGAGGTAGGGCCAGGAGCTAAGACTCAACCCATGCAACCACAAACAGGTGAGTACAAATAGGTGAGTACGCACATACACACACACAGCGACCAGTGAAGAGGCAGGGCCAAGAGCTATGATTCGACCCCTGCAACCACAAGTAGGTGAGCGCACACAAACATACACAGTTCTTACCAGCAAGAATCGTGAAAGCCCGAAGTCTGCGACCTTGACGATGTGGTCTTGCCCCACGAGGACGTTCCTGGCAGCCAGGTCGCGGTGGATGAAGTTCAGGTTCTCCAGGTACTCCATGCCACACGCCACCTGGGCACCTATGTACACCTGATCCGTCAGGGGAAGACGACCCTCACGACCTGTTGAATGGACCACTTGGTTAATGGTCTTTAAAGCCTATCAACCATACAAGGTCTTGCGCATCACCTATTCACCACCGGCGAAGAATATTTTAATTCCTAACATATGGATTACAGTAAACTCTACACTGAAAGATATACATCTTTTGGTGTATATATCCTGTGGCAAATGCTGACTGCTGCCAAGGGTAGTGGGAGTGAGGTTGGAGGTGATGTTAGGGGTGGGTGAAGATTTAGGGGTGATAGTGAGGGAGAAACCAGTGGTGGTGGTGATGGTAGAGGGGTGTGGGGGAGAAAACAGTGGCGGCAGAAGTAAGAGAGAGAGAGAGAGAGAGAGAGAGAGAGAGAGAATGTACCTCTGAGATAGTCTAGGAGTGAGCCGTTGCACATGAGTTCCGTAATAATGAGGATGGGTTCCTCCCGGCTGGAGACGGCGTACAACTGCAGCAACTTGGGGTGACGGAGACTCTTCAGCAACTGGGCCTCCTTCAGGAAGTCTTGCGGGTTCATCTTGCCTGAGGACAGGACAAGTAATGTTACTGGCGTTACCAGCAAAGATCCATGTTGTACCTAATTACTGTTATAATGACGGGCAAGAACTATATCTGCTGGGGTCATGAATGGGCAGTGCCAGGTTTTATAGGTTTGATTCCGTCATTAATATTAACAATCTTTATTTCTACAAGAACATAATACATGTTATACAGACCACAACTGACATCAGTGACGTACTATATAGAAAGCCCCTGGTTATGCAGAGTATTTCGGGCAATTTAGGTTTTATTCAAAGGATGCGACCCACAACCAGTCGGCTAACACCCAGGTACCTACGTGAACAGGTACAGTAGGTGTCTTATGAAAACACGCTCCAATGTTTGTACCCGTAACGGGGATCGAGCCACGGACCTCAGTGTGCGAGGTGGGTGCGCTACCAACCGAGCAACAGGTCATGGTGGCAGAGTTAATGTTTCCTTCCCAAAAAGTAATACCCTTGTTTGTCATCTATGGGGGTGACTGTAAGTTATAGGCCACGAGGGGTAAAATGTTAATGGTGACAACTGGACCTTGTGGTTGTCATGTTGACATCAGTCAACATGACAACCAGACTACAAAGGCTACAAAGACTACCAGGCTACAAAGGCTACAAAGACTACCAGGCTACAAAGGCTACAAAGACTACCAGGCTACAAAGGCTACAAAGACTACCAGGCTACAAAGGCTACAAAGACTACCAGGCTACAAAGCCTGGCTGAGTCTGGCAGCAAAAGAAGTCAATAAGAACTGTGTTTTATCCGATGCAGTTCTTTGTGAAGATACAATTTTAGTATTGGGCAAATCATGTGCTATGTAGTTATTGAGAAAGGTAAGAAAAGAATGCATATATTTACCGTGTGACCATTTACATCAAAAGTATATTGACTAAGAAAATCTTTGAAAGACAATGTGAGGTCGCTATAACGGAGATCAGAGAGGATATATATATATATATATATATATATATATATATATATATATATATATATATATATATATATATATATATATATATATATATATATATATATATATATATATATATATATATATATATATATATATATATATATATATATATATATATATATATATATATATATATATATATATATATGAGCAATGGGCTAGTAACCCCTTCTCCTGTAGACATTTACTAAAAAAGAGAAGAAGAAAAACTTTATAAAACTGGGATGCTGAGAGAGTTAGAGCAAAGGAAGGGGTAGCAGTAATGTTAAATGATCAGTTATGGAAGGAGAAAAGAGAATATGAATGTGTAAATTCAAGAATTATGTGGATTAAAGTAAAGGTTGGATGCAAAAAGTGGGTCATAATAAGCGTGTATGCACCTGGAGAAGAGAGGAATGTAGAGGAGAGAGAGAGATTTTGGGAGATGTTAAGTGAATGTATAGGAGCCTTTGAACCAAGTGAGAGAGTAATTGTGGTAGGGGACCTGAATGCTAAAGTAGGAGAAACTTTTAGAGAGGGTGTGGTAGGTAAGTTTGGGGTGCCAGGTGTAAATGATAATGGGAGCCCTTTGATTGAACTTTGTATAGAAAGGGGTTTAGTTATAGGTAATACATATTTTAAGAAAAAGAGGATAAATAAGTATACAAGATATGATGTAGGGCGAAATGACAGTAGTGTGTTGTATTATGTATTGGTAGATAAAAGACTGTTGAGTAGACTTCAGGATGTACATGTTTATAGAGGGGCCACAGATATATCAGATCACTTTCTAGTTGTAGCTACACTGAGAGTAAAAGGTAGATGGGATACAAGGAGAATAGAAGCATCAGGGAAGAGAGAGGTGAAGGTTTATAAACTAAAAGAGGAGGCAGTTAGGGTAAGATATAAACAGCTATTGGAGGATAGATGGGCTAATGAGAGCATAGGCAATGGGGTCGAAGAGGTATGGGGTAGGTTTAAAAATGTAGTGTTAGAGTGTTCAGCAGAAGTTTGTGGTTACAGGAAAGTGGGTGCGGGAGGGAAGAGGAGCGATTAGTGGAATGATGATGTAAAGAGAGTAGTAAGGGAGAAAAAGTTAGCATATGAGAAGTTTTTACAAAGTAGAAGTGATGCAAGGAGGGAAGAGTATATGGAGAAAAAGAGAGAGGTTAAGAGAGTGGTGAAGCAATGTAAAAAGAGAGCAAATGAGAGAGTGGGTGAGATGTTATCAACAAATTTTGTTGAAAATAAGAAAAAGTTTTGGAGTGAGATTAACAAGTTAAGAAAGCCTAGAGAACAAATGGATTTGTCAGTTAAAAATAGGAGAGGAGAGTTATTAAATGGAGAGTTAGAGGTATTGGGAAGATGGAGGGAATATTTTGAGGAATTGTTAAATGTTGATGAAGATAGGGAAGCTGTGATTTTGTGTATAGGACAAGGAGGAATAACATCTTGTAGGAGTGAGGAAGAGCCAGTTGTGAGTGTGGGGGAAGTTCGTGAGGCAGTAGGTAAAATGAAAGGGGGTAAGGCAGCCGGGATTGATGGGATAAAGATAGAAATGTTAAAAGAAGGTGGGGATATAGTTTTGGAGTGGTTGGTGCAATTATTTAATAAATGTATGGAAGAGGGTAAGGTACCTAGGGATTGGCAGAGAGCATGCATAGTTCCTTTGTATAAAGGCAAAGGGGATCAAAGAAAGTGCAAAAATTATAGGGGGATAAGTCTGCTGAGTATACCTGGTAAAGTGTATGGTAGAGTTATTATTGAAAGAATTAAGAGTAAGACGGAGAATAGGATAGCAGATGAACAAGGAGGCTTTAGGAAAGGTAGGGGGTGTGTGGACCAGGTGTTTACAGTGAAACATATAAGTGAACAGTATTTAGATAAGGCTAACGAGGTCTTTGTGGCATTTATGGATTTGGAAAAGGCGTATGACAGGGTGGATAGGGGGGCAATGTGGCAGATGTTGCAAGTGTATGGTGTAGGAGGTAGGTTACTGAAAGCAGTGAAGAGTTTGTACGAGGATAGTGAGGCTCAAGTTAGAGTATGTAGGAAAGAGGGAAATTATTTCCCAGTAAAAGTAGGCCTTAGACAAGGATGTGTGATGTCACCGTGGTTGTTTAATATATTTATAGATGGGGTTGTAAGAGAAGTAAATGCGAGGGTCTTGGCAAGAGGCGTGGAGTTAAAAGATAAAGAATCACACACAAAGTGGGAGTTGTCACAGCTGCTCTTTGCTGATGACACTGTGCTCTTGGGAGATTCTGAAGAGAAGTTGCAGAGATAGGTGGATGAATTTGGTAGGGTGTGCAAAAGAAGAAAATTAAAGGTGAATACAGGAAAGAGTAAGGTTATGAGGATAACAAAAAGATTAGGTGATGAAAGATTGAATATCAGATTGGAGGGAGAGAGTATGGAGGAGGTGAATGTATTCAGATATTTGGGAGTGGACGTGTCAGCGGATGGGTCTATGAAAGATGAGGTGACTCATAGAATTGATGAGGGGAAAAGAGTGAGTGGTGCACTTAGGAGTCTGTGGAGACAAAGAACTTTGTCCTTGGAGGCAAAGAGGGGAATGTATGAGAGTATAGTTTTACCAACGCTCTTATATGGGTGTGAAGCATGGGTGATGAATGTTGCAGCGAGGAGAAGGCTGGAGGCAGTGGAGATGTCATGTCTGAGAGCAATGTGTGGTGTGAATATAATGCAGAGAATTCGTAGTTTGGAAGTTAGGAGGAGGTGCGGGATTACCAAAACTGTTGTCCAGAGGGCTGAGGAAGGGTTGTTGAGGTGGTTCGGACATGTAGAGAGAATGGAGCGAAACAGAATGACTTCAAGAGTGCATCAGTCTGTAGTGGAAGGAAGGCGGGGTAGGGGTCGGCCTAGGAAAGGTTGGAGAGAGGGGGTAAAGGAGGTTTTGTGTGCGAGGGGCTTGGACTTCCAGCAGGCATGCGTGAGCGTGTTTGATAGGAGTGAATGGAGACAAATGGTTTTTAATACTTGACGTGCTGTTGGAGTGTGAGCAAAGTAACATTTATGAAGGGGTTCAGGGAAACCGGCAGGCCGGACTTGAGTCCTGGAGATGGGAAGTACAGTGCCTGCACTCTGAAGGAGGGGTGTTAATGTTGCAGTTTAAAAACTGTAGTGTAAAGCACCCTTCTGGCAAGACAGTGATGGAGTGAATGATGGTGAAAGTTTTTCTTTTTCGGGCCACCCTGCCTTGGTGGGAATCGGCCAGTGTGATAATAAAAATAATATATATATATATATATATATATATATATATATATATATATATATATATATATATATATATATATATATATATATATATATATATGCAATAAGATCACAGTAAACAGGTGATTTCAGAATATGCAAAACAACCACTCTGAAAGAATAGAGAAATTCCAAGCGCATTCGTGACTACTCACAGCATCATAGTTCCTTGATAATGTGAGTAGTCACGAAAGCGCTTGGAATTTCTCTATTCTTTCAGAGTAGTTGTTTTGCATATATATATATATATATATATATATATATATATATATATATATATATATATATATATATATATATATATATATATATATATATATATATATATATATATATATATGTATATATAATTCAGTCGACATTACTCACCGTGGTAGGTCAACTCATCAACTCACCTTGTTTGAAGGTTTTGATAGCCACTGGAACAGTCTTGTTCCAGAGACCCTCATAGACAATAGCGAACTGGCCTGACCCCAGACGTCGGGTAATCTCGATCTGTTCCTTGGGGATCTCCCAGGCATCACGGGTGTTGTATGACAGTCCTCCTATGTCCGGCTTCATTGTCTGCAACACACCGTATCCAAATTGACTCTTTAAATTCAAATTACATTCCAAGTGCTCTCGTGGTCTCTCAGTTACATTCTCGAGTAGTCCTAATTCCTTGACAGAATAAATGGCAAACCACAAAGGAGCTTAGAATTTAATTCTCCTTTAAAGTGGTTAAATTGCATATTAAAATATCATTTAGTTCTTGTGATCTTGGTTCAGGAAGACAATAATGTGAGTGTTCCTGTCTGGTTGCGCCACCCACACAAGGTGACCTGTAGTTTATTATAGAGAGAGAGAGAGAGAGAGAGCATCTCACAACACAGGGAACCTGCGCTCACCCGAGACAAGCAGAGGAGAAAGAAAGCCTCTTATTGTAAGAAAATTGAATTGTGTTATCCGAACGCTTCTGGCAAAGACCTCAAAGATTTGTTAAGTTATACCATGAATTAAGGAAAGCTCCTAGACGCGAAACAAAGCAAATGTTATAGTAATTATGGACAAGGTAGATTATAGGGCAAAAATAAAATTATTAGACAGGGGAGCTAACGTGCCCCTTAAATCACATTTATTCGCAAGACTGACATTGACACAGGGTCTGATGAGTTGTGTGCAGAGACCAGCAGCGTCGGCGCTGTAGAAGGAGACCAGGTCGTGGAGGGACGGGAAAGTATCCCTCCTCCTGATGAAGTAGCCACCGTGGTCTCGGGGTCGTATCCTGTAGTGCCACACCTTCTCTCCGTCACGAACTGTGCCAAACACACCACAAACATGTTCTTGTAGTAACAGAGATGAGTGGCGGCGAGAGGGAGACATGTGGTGACGACATATAATTACGTTAAGGAATTTTGATATGTTTCGCTTATGGAAGAGGTTTACCCACGGGCGAAGTATCTCAATAAATTTTATCTCAGCAATTATGTCTTTTCACCATCTTCATATAATAATAATAATAATAATAATAATAATAATAATAATAATAATAATAATAATAATAATAATAAACTTCGTATAATATATATATATATATATATATATATATATATATATATATATATATATATATATATATATATATATATATATATATATATATATATATATATATATATATATATATGCATATATACATGGTATAAACCTTGGTAATAAATACCGACAAATTGGTTTAGAAAGACACGTAAGCAAACACTATAACATATTCATTAGAAAACGTTTCGGTCCTGGGACCTTGATCACTTCTAACATACAGAGGTCCCAGGACCGAAACGTTTTCTAATAAATATGTTATAGTGTTTGCTTACGTGTCTTTCTAAACCATCTTGTCGGTATTTATTACCAAGGTTTATACCATGTATATATGCATATATATATATATATATATATATATATATATATATATATATATATATATATATATATATATATATATATATATATATATATATATATATTTTTTTTTTTTAACAAGTCGGCCGTCTCCCACCGAGGCAGGGTGACCCAAAAAAGAAAGAAAATCCCCAAAAAGAAAATACTTTCATCATCATTCAACACTTTCACCACACTCGCACATTATCACTGTTTTTGCAGAGGTGCTCAGAATACAACAGTCTAGAAGCATACACATATATAGATACACAACATATCCCTCCAAACTGCCAATATCCCAAACCCCTCCTTTAAAGTGCAGGCATTGTACTTCCCATTTCCAGGACTCAAGTCCGACTATATGAAAATAACCGGTTTCCCTGAATCCCTTCACTAAATATTACCCTGCTCACACTCCAACAGATCGTCAGGTCCCAAGTACCATTCGACTCCATTCACTCCTATCTAACACGCTCACGCACGCTTGCTGGAAGTCCAAGCCCCTTGCCCACAAAACCTCCTTTACCCCCTCTCTCCAACCCTTTCGAGGACGACCCCTACCCCGCCTTCCTTCCCCTATAGATTTATATGCTTTCCATGTCATTCTACTTTGATCCATTCTCTCTAAATGACCAAACCACCTCAACAACCCCTCTTCTGCCCTCTGACTAATACTTTTATTAACTCCACACCTTCTCCTAATTTCCACACTCCGAATTTTCTGCATAATATTTACACCACACATTGCCCTTAAACAGGACATCTCCACTGCCTCCAACCGTCTCCTCGCTGCTGCATTTACCACCCAAGCTTCACACCCATATAAGAGTGTTGGTACTACTATACTTTCATACATTCCCTTCTTTGCCTCCATAGATAACGTTTTTTGACTCCACATATACCTCAATGCACCACTCACCTTTTTTCCCTCATCAATTCTATGATTAACCTCATCCTTCATAAATCCATCCGCCGACACGTCAACTCCCAAGTATCTGAAAACATTCACTTCTTCCATACTCCTCCTCCCCAATTTGATATCCAATTTTTCTTTATCTAAATCATTTGACACCCTCATCACCTTACTCTTTTCTATGTTCACTTTCAACTTTCTACCTTTACACACATTCCCAAACTCATCCACTAACCTTTGCAATTTTTCTTTAGAATCTCCCATAAGCACAGTATCATCAGCAAAAAGTAACTGTGTCAATTCCCATTTTGAATTTGATTCCCCAAAATTTAATCCCACCCCTCTCCCGAACACCCTAGCATTTACTTCCTTTACAACCCCATCTATAAATATATTAAACAACCATGGTGACATTACACATCCCTGTCTAAGACCTACTTTTACCGGGAAGTAGTCTCCCTCTCTTCTACACACCCTAACCTGAGCCTCACTATCCTCATAAAAACTCTTTACAGCATTTAGTAACTTACCACCTATTCCATATACTTGCAACATCTGCCACATTGCTCCTCTATCCACTCTATCATATGCCTTTTCTAAATCCATAAATGCAATAAAAACTTCCCTATCTTAATCTAAATACTGTTCACATATATGCTTCAATGTAAACACCTGATCTACACATCCCCTACCCACTCTGAAACCTCCTTGCTCATCCGCAATCCTACATTCTGTCTTACCTCTAATTCTTTCAATTATAACCCTACCGTACACTTTTCCTGGTATACTCAGTAAGCTTATTCCTCTATAATTTTTACAGTCTCTTTTGTCCCCTTTCCCTTTATATAAAGGGACCATACATGCTCTGCGCCAATCCCTAGGTACCTTCCCCTCTTTCATACATTTATTAAACAAAAGTACCAACCACTCCAACACTATATCCCCCCCTGCTTTTAACATTTCTGTCATGATCCCATCAGTTCCAGCTGCTTTACCCCCTTTCATTTTACGTAATGCCTCACGTACCTCCCCCACACTTACATTCTGCTCTTCTTCACTCCTAAAAGATGGTATACCTCCCTAACCAGTGCATGAAATTACTGCCTCTGTTTCTTCCTTAACATTTAAAAGTTCCTCAAAATATTCTCGCCATCTACCCAATACCTCCATCTCCCCATCTACTAACTCCCCTACTCTGTTTTTAACTGACAAATCCATATTTTCCCTAGGCTTTCTTAACTTGTTTAACTCACTCCAAAATTTTTTCTTATTTTCATTAAAATTTCTTGACAGTGCCTCTCCCACTCTATCATCTGCTCTCCTTTTGCACTCTCTCACCACTCTCTTTACCTTTCTTTTACTCTCCATATACTCTGCTCTTCTTATAACACTTCTGCTTTGTAAAAACCTCTCATAAGCTACCTTTTTCTCTTTTATCACACCCTTTACTTCATCATTCCACCAATCACTCCTCTTTCCTCCTGCCCCCACCCTCCTATAACCACAAACTTCTGCCCCACATTCTAATACTGCATTTTTAAAACTATTCCAACCCTCTTCAACCCCCCCACTACTCATCTTTGCACTAGCCCACCTTTCTGCCAATAGTCGCTTATATCTCACCCGAACTTCCTCCTCCCTTAGTTTATACACTTTCACCTCCCTCTTACTTGTTGTTGCCACCTTCCTCTTTTCCCATCTACCTCTTACTCTAACTGTAGCTACAACTAAATAATGATCCGATATATCAGTTGCCCCTCTATAAACATGTACATCCTGGAGCCTACCCATCAACCTTTTATCCACCAATACATAATCTAATAAACTACTTTCATTACGTGCTACATCATACCTTGTATATTTATTTATCCTCTTTTTCATAAAATATGTATTACTTATTACCAAATTTCTTTCTACACATAGCTCAATTAAAGGCTCCCTATTTACATTTACCCCTGGCACCCCAAATTTACCTACTACTCCCTCCATAACATTTTTACCCACTTTAGCATTGAAATCCCCAACCACCATTACTCTCACACTTGATTCAAAACTCCCCACGCATTCACTCAACATTTCCCAAAATCTCTCTCTCTCCTCTACACTTCTCTCTTCTCCAGGTGCATACACGCTTATTATAACCCACTTTTCACATCCAATCTTTATTTTACTCCACATAATCCTTGAATTAATACATTTATAGTCCCTCTTTTCCTGCCATAGCTTATCCTTCAACATTATTGCTACTCCTTCTTTAGCTCTAACTCTATTTGAAACCCCTGACCTAATCCCATTTATTCCTCTCCACTGAAACTCTCCCACCCCCTTCACCTTTGTTTCACTTAAAGCCAGGACATCCAGCTTCTCATTCATAACATCCACAATCATCTCTTTCTTATCATCTGCACAACATCCACGCACATTCAGACTTCCCACTTTGACAATTTTCTTCTTCTTATTCTTTTTAGTAATCTTTACAGGAAAAGGGGTTACTAGCCCATTGTTCCCGGCATTTTAGTTGACTTTTACAACACGCATGGCTTACGGAGGAAAGATTCTTATTCCACTTCCCCATGGATATAAAAGGAAAATTAAGACCAAGAACTATTAAGATAAAATCAAAGAAAACTCAGATGAGTGTGTATAAATAAATGTGTACATGTATGTGTAGTGTGACCTAAGTGTAAGTAGAAGTAGCAAGACATGCCTGTAATCTTGCATATTTATGAGACAGACAAAAGACATCAGCAATCCTACCATCATGTAAAACAATCACAGGCTTTCGTTTTACACTCACTTGGCAGGACGGTAGTACCTCCCTGGGTGGTTGCTGTCTACCAACCTACTACTAATATATAAATAAATATATATATATATATATTTATATATATATATATATATATATATATATATATATATATATATATATATATATATATATATAAGGTGAGTGGTGCGTTGAGGTATATGTGGAGTCAAAAAACGTTATCTATGGAGGCAAAGAAGGGAATGTATGAAAGTATAGTAGTACCAACACTCTTATATGGGTGTGAAGCTTGGGTGGTAAATGCAGCAGCGAGGAGACGGTTGGAGGCAGTGGAGATGTCCTGTTTAAGGGCAATGTGTGGTGTAAATATTATGCAGAAAATTCGGAGTGTGGAAATTAGGAGAAGGTGTGGAGTTAATAAAAGCATTAGTCAGAGGGCAGAAGAGGGGTTGTTGAGGTGGTTTGGTCATTTAGAGAGAATGGATCAAAGTAGAATGACATGGAAAGCATATAAATCTATAGGGGAAGGAAAGAGGGGTAGGGGTCGTCCTCGAAAGGGTTGGAAAGAGGGGGTAAAGGAGGTTTTGTGGGCGAGGGGCTTGGACTTCCAGCAAGCGTGCATGAGCGTGTTAGATAGGAGTGAATGGAGACGAATGATACTTGGGACCTGACGATCTGTTGGAGTGTGAGCAGGGTAATATTTAGTGAAGGGATTCAGGGAAACCGGTTATTTTCATATAGTCGGACTTGAGTCCTGGAAATGGGAAGTACAATGCCTGCACTTTAAAGGAGGGGTTTGGGATATTGGCAGTTTGGAGGGATATGTTGTGTATCTTTATACGTATATGCTTCTAAACTGTTATATTCTGAGCACCTCTGCAAAAGCAGTGATAATGTGTGAGTGTGGTGAAAGTGTTGAATGATGATGAAAGTATTTTCTTTTTGGGGATTTTCTTTCTTTTTTGGGTCACCCTGCCTCGGTGGGAGACGACCGACTTGTTGAAAATATATATATATATATATATATATATATATATATATATATATATATATATATATATATATATATATATATATATATATATATATATATATATATATATATATATATATATATAGCATTATATTTATTACTTATCTTCAAACTTATTGGATCTAGAAGTTGAATATAAATGACACAAAAATTGAATTTTAAAAAGAAAAATCACAATATATTAAAATATTCATAAACGTTGGGTCTTTAAAAATAAGAGAGAGAGAGAGAGAGAGAGAGAGAGAGAGAGAGAGAGAGAGAGAGAGAGAGAGAGAGAGAGAGAGAGAGAGAGCACGCCAAGGAGAGTAAAGTCAGAGTGGACAATTCTGAAAATTTAAGACCAAAAAAAATTTGAGCAGATAAGTGAGATGGATATTTGATTGATGCTCGCAGCCTCACCGGGCGAAACAGATCCTTGACACGTCTATTCAACTGGGCGAAACGTTATGACGTTAAATACACCTGTTGATAAATTAGACACTTATACAACACTTGTGTATCTTTATTGTGGAAACTTATGGCACACAGCTGTACACGTTATAACGACCACCTTCAAGGCTGGCCACACCTGTTTACCTGGAGTTTACCTGGAGACAGTTCCGGGGGTCAACGCCCCCGCGGCCCGGTCTGTGACCAGGCCTCCTGGTGGATCAGAGCCTGATCAACCAGGCTGTTGCTGCTGGCTGCACGCAAACCAACGTACGAGCCACAGCCCGGCTGGTCAGGAACCGACTTTAGGTGCTTGTCCAGTGCCAGCTTGAAGACCTTGAGGTGCCTTATCCCACTTATGTGCGATAAGGCACCTAAACTACTGGGAACGGTTGAAGGTCCTTGATCTGTATTCCCTGGAACGTAGGCGAGAGAGATACATGATAATATACACTTGGAAGGTCCTGGAGGGATTGGTACCAAACTTGCACACGAAAATCACTCCATATGAAAGCAAAAGACTCGGCAGGAGATGCAACATTTCCCCGATGAAAAGCAGCGGCGCCACGAGTACACTGAGAGACAACACAATAAGTGTCAGGGGCCCAAGACTGTTCAATTGCCTCCCAGCATACATAAGGGGGATTACCAATAGAATCCTGGGTGTCTTCAAGAAGGCACTGGACAGGCACCTAAAGTCAGTACCTGACCAACCTGGCTGTGGTTCGTACGTCAGCTTGCGTGCGGCCAGCAGTAACAGCCTGGCTGATCAGACCCTGATCCACCATGAGGCCTGGTCTCAGGCCGGGCCGCGGGGGCTTTGACCCCCGAAACCCTCTCCAGGTAAACACAGTGACTTCATCAGTCCAGTACAAAGAAGAATGGTGAAGATCAGAAGGAGTTTGAGGTAATCAGTCCCCCATGATGGACTGATCACCTCAAACTCCTAATCTTCTTTATTAAGATACCCAAGTATTGCACATATGTCTAACTTATCAACTTGTCGGTTCTCTGAACCTTGTATCTACACACCTAATTGCTGTACCTGTATCTTGGTCATCCAGCAGCCAGGCCGCCCCATCACACCCAGTATCTACCTGGAGTTCATTACCTCTATAACTTGCTCATCTATCATAACTTTGGAGTCCAGTCCCTGGACCCATTATGTGCCTTTGTAATCTTTTGACTACCACCCACAGGATGGGTATGGAGGTCATAATACTGATATTAAACGAACACTAACTAGAGCCTGGGGCAGATAAGTCACTCGCTCTCATCATGTGGTCATAAGCTGGGTTGTGGTCGTTAACTGCTGAAAATGGTGGTTTTGATAGCGAGCGACCCGTTCTCAGCTCTTAGAGACCACAGGTAAACCGTGATGACAGTGATTTGTATCTGGCGGTGAAGATATTACGATGGTGGTAGTGAGGATCTGCACACCAGCACTTGTTCTTAAACTAGCCATTACGATGTTATTAAATTATGTGATAAATGATTTAAAACAGACAAGTAGAAGATTGAGACACTTATGCAACATATAGGAATCATTACTGAAGAAACGTTTAGCCACACAGTGGCTTCATCAGTCCAATGCAAAGCAGAAAGGTGTAAGGAGAGGAGGAGTTTGAGATAATCAGTCCCTCAGCGTGGAGTTGATGTGTTCACTGAACACATCAATTTCCGCGTGATAATGGTTCCTTCCCAGTTGATGTTATGGCTTGAAGTTTTCCTATGTTGAAAGATGGCAGCGTTCTCCTGTCCATATATCATGAATCCTTTATCATCTTTTGCACACACACTTCCAAACAATGGTCTCTCTTCCTTATGGTCTGTCTGCCCTACGACCTGTCTTCCCTACGACCTGTCTGCCGTGCGACCTGTCTGCCTTACTGTCTGTCTGCCCTACTGTGTCTACCCTACTGCCTGTCCTAACTGGCTGCTTGAGGGGGTCTTAGGGAAACAGTTCTCGAGTTGGTTCACATTAAAACGTGAACTAGAACAGGCAGCTCGCATCAGGTTTGGCTAAGACAATGAGTCAGGATGGGACTCACAGGACCCAGGATTAACTCATAATTGTATTCTTGGGTCTCAGGATGGAGGATTAATTTTGGGCTATTTAGGAATGTTTCCTCTGAACGAGAACTGGGTCGAGAGGAATTCGAAATTCTCCAGGACTGACTCAAGTGTAGCAGAGGAATCCCCAGAGAGAGAGAGAGGTGGGGGAGAGAGAGAAAGAGAGGTGGGAGAGAGAGGGAGAGAGAGAGAAAACTCACCTGAGAGAGAGAACTCGTTCCTCCTGGACTCCGAGTTACGGATAAGGAAGGCTCCGTGGTCGTTAAGGTTGGAGAGTAGTCGTCTCTCACAGTCCCCTCGCTTGATGTCTCCGAAGTACCACCTATAACACCATGCAACACTTTTACCACCCGTAACACTGATACCATCCATAACAATGGCACCACAAGCAACATCACAATACCAGGAAACACAGCCAATACCACTCGCTAAATTACATGTATGAATAGTATAGTAAAATGTGTGTGGATAATGGCACAGTGTGGACAGTATAACACAGTACTAACATCACAGCCTGATAGTACTAACATCACAGCTTGACAGTACTAACATCACAGCTTGACAGTACTAACATCACAGCTTGACAGTACTAACATCACAGCTTGACAGTACTAACATCACAGCTTGACAGTACTAACATCACAGCTTGACAGTACTAACATCACAGCCTGATAGTACTAACATCACAGCCTGACAGTACTAACATCACAGCCTGATAGTACTAACATCACAGCCTGATAGTACTAACATCACAGCTTGACAGTACTAACATCACAGCCTGACAGTACTAACATCACAGCTTGACAGTACTAACATCACAGCTTGACAGTACTAACATCACAGCTTGACAGTACTAACATCACAGCTTGACAGTACTAACATCACAGCTTGACAGTACTAACACCACAGCTTGACAGTACTAACATCACAGCCTGACAGTACTAACATCACAGCTTGACAGTACTAACATCACAGCCTGACAGTACTAACATCACAGCTTGACAGTACTAACATCACAGCCTGACAGTACTAACATCAGCCTGACAGTACTAACATCACAGCCTGACAGTACTAACATCACAGCTTGACAGTACTAACATCACAGCTTGACAGTACTAACATCACAGCCTGACAGTACTAACATCAGCCTGACAGTACTAACATCACAGCTTGACAGTACTAACATCACAGCCTGACAGTACTAACATCACAGCTTGACAGTACTAACATCACACCCTGACAGTACTAACATCACAGCTTGACAGTACTAACATCACAGCCTGACAGTACTAACATCACAGCTTGACAGTACTAACATCACAGCTTGACAGTACTAACATCACACCCTGACAGTACTAACATCACACCCTGACAGTACTAACATCACAGCTTGACAGTACTAACATCACAGCCTGACAGTACTAACATCACAGCTTGACAGTACTAACATCACAGCTTGACAGTACTAACATCACAGCCTGACAGTACTAACATCACAGCTTGACAGTACTAACATCACAGCCTGACAGTACTAACATCAGCCTGACAGTACTAACATCACAGCCTGACAGTACTAACATCACAGCTTGACAGTACTAACATCACAGCTTGACAGTACTAACATCACAGCCTGACAGTACTAACATCAGCCTGACAGTACTAACATCACAGCCTGACAGTACTAACATCACAGCTTGACAGTACTAACATCACACCCTGACAGTACTAACATCACAGCTTGACAGTACTAACATCACAGCCTGACAGTACTAACATCACAGCTTGACAGTACTAACATCACAGCTTGACAGTACTAACATCACACCCTGACAGTACTAACATCACACCCTGACAGTACTAACATCACAGCTTGACAGTACTAACATCACAGCCTGACAGTACTAACATCACAGCTTGACAGTACTAACATCACAGCTTGACAGTACTAACATCACAGCCTGACAGTACTAACATCACAGCTTGACAGTACTAACATCACAGCCTGACAGTACTAACATCAGCCTGACAGTACTAACATCACAGCCTGACAGTACTAACATCACAGCTTGACAGTACTAACATCACAGCTTGACAGTACTAACATCACAGCCTGACAGTACTAACATCAGCCTGACAGTACTAACATCACAGCTTGACAGTACTAACATCACAGCCTGACAGTACTAACATCACAGCTTGACAGTACTAACATCACACCCTGACAGTACTAACATCACAGCTTGACAGTACTAACATCACAGCCTGACAGTACTAACATCACAGCTTGACAGTACTAACATCACAGCTTGACAGTACTAACATCACACCCTGACAGTACTAACATCACACCCTGACAGTACTAACATCACAGCTTGACAGTACTAACATCACAGCCTGACAGTACTAACATCACAGCTTGACAGTACTAACATCACAGCTTGACAGTACTAACATCACAGCTTGACAGTACTAACATCACAGCTTGACAGTACTAACATCACAGCCTGGCAGTACTAACATCACAGCTTGACAGTACTAACATCACAGCTTGACAGTACTAACATCACAGCTTGACAGTACTAACATCACAGCCTGACAGTACTAACATCACAGCTTGACAGTACTAACATCACAGCCTGACAGTACTAACATCACAGCTTGACAGTACTAACATCACAGCCTGACAGTACTAACATCAGCCTGACAGTACTAACATCACAGCCTGACAGTACTAACATCACAGCTTGACAGTACTAACATCACAGCTTGACAATACTAACATCACAGCCTGACAGTACTAATATCACAGCTTGACAGTACTAACATCACAGCTTGACAGTACTAACATCACAGCCTGACAGTACTAACATCACAGCCTGACAGTACTAACATCACAGCCTGGCAGTACTAACATCACAGCTTGACAGTACTAACATCACAGCCTGACAGTACTAACATCACAGCTTGACAGTACTAACATCACAGCCTGACAGTACTAACATCACAGCTTGACAGTACTAACATCACAGCCTGACAGTACTAACATCAGCCTGACAGTACTAACATCACAGCTTGACAGTACTAACATCAGAGCTTGACAGTACTAACATCACAGCCTGACAGTACTAACATCACAGCCTGACAGTACTAACATCACAGCCTGACAGTACTAACATCACAGCCTGACAGTACTAACATCACAGCCTGACAGTACTAACATCACAGCCTGACAGTACTAACATCAGCCTGACAGTACTAACATCACAGCTTGACAGTACTAACATCACAGCCTGACAGTACTAACATCACAGCTTGACAGTACTAACATCACACCCTGACAGTACTAACATCACCGCTTGACAGTACTAACATCACAGCCTGACAGTACTAACATCACAGCTTGACAGTACTAACATCACAGCTTGACAGTACTAACATCACACCCTGACAGTACTAACATCACACCCTGACAGTACTAACATCACAGCTTGACAGTACTAACATCAGAGCTTGACAGTACTAACATCACAGCCTGACAGTACTAACATCACAGCCTGACAGTACTAACATCACAGCTTGACAGTACTAACATCAGAGCTTGACAGTACTAACATCACAGCCTGACAGTACTAACATCAGAGCTTGACAGTACTAACATCACAGCCTGACAGTACTAACATCACAGCCTGACAGTACTAACATCACAGCCTGACAGTACTATCACAGCCTGACAGTACTAACATCACAGCCTGACAGTACTAACATCAGAGCTTGACAGTACTAACATCACAGCCTGACAGTACTAACATCACAGCCTGACAGTACTAACATCAGAGCTTGACAGTACTAACATCAGAGCTTGACAGTACTAACATCACAGCCTGACAGTACTAACATCACAGCCTGACAGTACTAACATCACAGCTTGACAGTACTAACATCAGAGCTTGACAGTACTAACATCACAGCCTGACAGTACTAACATCAGAGCTTGACAGTACTAACATCACAGCCTGACAGTACTAACATCACAGCCTGACAGTACTAACATCACAGCCTGACAGTACTAACATCACAGCCTGACAGTACTAACATCACAGCCTGACAATACTAACATCAGAGCTTGACAGTACTAACATCACAGCCTGACAGTACTAACATCACAGCCTGACAGTACTAACATCAGAGCTTGACAGTACTAACATCAGAGCTTGACAGTACTAACATCACAGCCTGACAGTACTAACATCACAGCCTGACAGTACTAACATCACAGCTTGACAGTACTAACATCACAGCTTGACAGTACTAACATTACAGCCTGACAGTACTAACATCACAGCTTGACAGTACTAACATCACAGCTTGACAGTACTAACATCACAGCTTGACAGTACTAACATCACAGCTTGACAGTACTAACATCACAGCCTGACAGTACTAACATCACAGCCTGGCAGTACTAACATCACAGCCTGACAGTACTAACATCACAGCCTGACAGTACTAACATCACAGCTTGACAGTACTAACATCACAGCTTGACAGTACTAACATTACAGCCTGACAGTACTAACATCACAGCTTGACAGTACTAACATCACAGCTTGACAGTACTAACATCACAGCTTGACAGTACTAACATCACAGCCTGACAGTACTAACATCACAGCCTGGCAGTACTAACATCACAGCCTGACAGTACTAACATCACAGCCTGACAGTACTAACATCACAGCTTGACAGTACTAACATCACAGCTTGACAGTACTAACATTACAGCCTGACAGTACTAACATCACAGCTTGACAGTACTAACATTACAGCCTGACAGTACTAACATCACAGCTTGACAGTACTAACATCACAGCTTGACAGTACTAACATCACAGCTTGACAGTACTAACATCACAGCCTGACAGTACTAACATTACAGCCTGACAGTACTAACATCACAGCTTGACAGTACTAACATCACAGCTTGACAGTACTAACATCACAGCTTGACAGTACTAACATCACAGCCTGACAGTACTAACATCACAGCCTGGCAGTACTAACATCACAGCCTGACAGTACTAACATCACAGCCTGACAGTACTAACATCACAGCTTGACAGTACTAACATCACAGCTTGACAGTACTAACATTACAGCCTGACAGTACTAACATCACAGCTTGACAGTACTAACATTACAGCCTGACAGTACTAACATCACAGCTTGACAGTACTAACATCACAGCTTGACAGTACTAACATCACAGCTTGACAGTACTAACATCACAGCCTGACAGTACTAACATTACAGCCTGACAGTACTAACATCACAGCTTGACAGTACTAACATCACAGCTTGACAGTACTAACATCACAGCTTGACAGTACTAACATCACAGCCTGACAGTACTAACATCACAGCCTGACAGAACTGTCAACTCACGGTTCAGCATCGATGCTCTGGAGTCTGGCGACGTAGTTAGATGGGATGTATCCCTCTAGTCCTGTGAGATGACTCCTGGCCAGCCACCAGTCTTCTGACGTCTCATCCAACACCTGTCACAGTAACACATGTCAACACCTGTCACAGTAACACGTCAACACCTGTCACAGTGACACATGTCAACACCTGTCACAGTAACACATGTCACAATAACACTTGTCAACACCTGTTACAGTAACACGTCAACACCTGTTACAGTAACACGTCAACACCTGTCACAGTAACACGTCAATACCTGTCACAGTAACACATGTCAACACCTGTCACAGTAACACGTCAACACCTGTCACAGTGACACATGTCAACACCTGTCACAGTAACACGTCACAATAACACTTGTCAACACCTGTTACAGTAACACGTCAATACCTGTCACAGTAACACATGTCAATACCTGTGAGAACAGCACATGTAAACACCTGTGACAAGACATGATAAACTATGTACGATTGCGGTAACTAGTGACATGGTCCTCAGACAAATAGAGAAACTAAAACCTAACAAATCCCCAGGTCCTGATGAACTATTTGCAAGGGTGTTAAAGGAATGTAAAGAGGAACTTAGCATACCTTTGGCTAATCTTTTTAACATATCACTACGAACTGGCATAGTGCCTGATAAATGGAAAATGGCAAATGTAATACCTATTTACAAGGCAGGTGACAGGTCCTTGGCTTCGAACTATAGACCAATAAGCCTTACCTCCATAGTGGGGAAAATTTATGGAATCAATAATTGCCGAAGCAATTCGTAGCCATCTTGATAGGCACAGATTGACTAATGAATCTCAACACGGATTTACAAAGGGGCGTTCCTGTCTTTCGAATTTACTAACTTTTTTTCACTAAGGTGTTTGAGGAGGTAGACCATGATAATGAATATGATATTGTGTATATGGGCTTCAGTAAGGCTTTTGATAGAGTTCCACACCAGAGGCTATTGAGGAAACTTAAGGCACAAGGAATAGGAGAAATTTTTTCCTGGGTAGAGGCATGGCTGACAAATAGGCAGCAGAGAGTTTGCATAAATGAGGAGAAATCAGAATGGGGGCACGTCACAAGCGGTGTTCCACAGGGGTCAGTGTTGGACCCGTTGTTGTTCACAATTTACATCAACGACATAGATGAGGGAATAAATAGCGACATAAGCAAATTTGCTGATGACACCAAAATAGGCCGTCCAATTCATTCTAATGAGGACACTAGAGCACTCCAGGATGATTTGAATAATTCAGACTGATGCAATTACCTGGAGTTTACCTGGAGAGAGTTCCGGGGGTCAACGCCCCCGCGGCCCGGTCTGTGACCAGGCCTCCTGGTGGATCAGAGCCTGATCAACCAGGCTGTTGCTGCTGGCTGCACACAAACCAACGTACGAGCCACAGCCCGGCTGATCAGGAACTGACTTTAGGTGCTTGTCCAGTGCCAGCTTGAAGACTGCCAGGGGTCTGTTGGTAATCCCCCTTATGTGTGCTGGGAGGCAGTTGAACAGTCTCGGGCCCCTGACATTTATTGTATGGTCTCTTAACGTGCTAGTGACACCCCTGCTTTTCATTGGGGGGATGGTGCATCGTCTGCCAAGTCATTTGCTTTCGTAGTGAGTGATTTTCGTGTGCAAGTTCGGTACTAGTCCCTCTAGGATTTTCCAGGTGTATATAATCATGTATCTCTCCCTCCTACGTTCCAGGGAATACAGGTTTAGGAACCTCAAGCGCTCCCAGTAATTGAGGTGTTTTATCTCCGTTATGCGCGCCGTGAAAGTTCTCTGTACATTTTCTAGGTCGGCAATTTCACCTGCCTTGAAAGGTGCTGTTAGTGTGCAGCAACATTCCAGCCTAGATAGAACAAGTGACCTGAAGAGTGTCATCATGGGCTTGGCATCCCTAGTTTTGAAGGTTCTCATTATCCATCCTGTCATTTTTCTAGCAGATGCGATTGATACAATGTTATGGTCCTTGAAGGTGAGATCCTCCGACATGATCACTCCCAGGTCTTTGACGTTGGTGTTTCGCTCTATTTTGTGGCCAGAATTTGTTTTGTACTCTGATTACCTGGAGTTTACCTGGAGAGAGTTTCGGGGGTCAACGCCCCCGCGGCCCGGTCTGTGACCAGGCCTCCTGGTGGATCAGCGCCTGATCAACCAGGCTGTTGCTGCTGGCTGCACGCAAACCAACGTACGAGCCACAGCCCGGCTGATCAGGAACTGACTTTAGGTGCTTGTCCAGTGCCTGCTTGAAGACTGCCAGGGGTCTGTTGGTAATCCCCCTTATGTGTGCTGGGAGGCAGTTGAACAGTCTCGGGCCCCTGACACTTATTGTATGGTCTCTTAACGTGCTAGTGACACCCCTGCTTTTCATTGGGGGGATGGTGCATCGTCTGCCAAGTCTTTTGCTTTCGTAGTGAGTGATTTTCGTGTGCAAGTTCGGTACTAGTCCCTCTAGGATTTTCCAGGTGTATATAATCATGTATCTCTCCCGCCTGCGATTCAGGGAATACAGGTTTAGAAACCTCAAGCGCTCCCAGTAACTGAGGTGTTTTATCTCCGTTATGCGCGCCGTGAAAGTTCTCTGTACATTTTCTAGGTCGGAAATTTCACCTGCCTTGAAAGGTGCTGTTAGAGTGCAGCAATATTCCAGCCTAGATAGAACAAGTGACCTGAAGAGTGTCATCATGGGCTTGGCCTCCCTAGTTTTGAAGGTTCTCATTATCCATCCTGTCATTTTTCTAGCAGATGCGATTGATACAATGTTATGGTCCTTGAAGGTGAGATCCTCCGACATAATCACTCCCAGGTCTTTGACGTTGGTGTTTCGCTCTATTTCGTGGCCAGAATTTGTTTTGTACTCTGATGAAGATTTAATTTCCTCATGTTTACCATATCTGAGTAATTGAAATTTCTCATCGTTGAACTTCATATTGTTTTCTGCAGCCCACTGAAAGATTTGGTTGATGTCCGCCTGGAGCCTTGCAGTGTCTGCAATGGAAGACACTTGTCATGCAGATTCGGGTGTCATCTGCAAAGGAAGACACGGTGCTGTGGCTGACATCCTTGTCTATGTCGGATATGAGGATGAGAAACAAGATGGGAGCTAGTACTGTGCCTTGTGGAACAGAGCTTTTCACCGTAGCTGCCTCGGACTTTACTCTGTTGACGACTACTCTCTGTGTTCTGTTAGTGAGGAAATTATAGATCCATCGACCGACTTTTCCTGTTATTCCTTTAGCGCGCATTTTGTGCGCTATTACGCCATGGTCACACTTGTCGAAGGCTTTTGCAAAGTCTGTATATATTACATCTGCATTCTTTTTGTCTTCTAGTGCATTTAGGACCTTGTCGTAGTGATCCAGTAGCTGAGACAGACAGGAGCGACCTGTTCTAAACCCATGTTGCCCTGGGTTGTGTAACTGATGGGTTTCTAGATGGGTGGTGATCTTGCTTCTTAGGACCCTTTCAAAGATTTTTATGATATGGGATGTTAGTGCTATTGGTCTGTAGTTCTTTGCTGTTGCTTTACTGCCCCCTTTGTGGAGTGGGGCTATGTCTGTTGTTTTTAGTAACTGAGGGACGACCCCCGTGTCCATGCTCCCTCTCCATAGGATGGAAAAGGCTCGTGATAGGGGCTTCTTGCAGTTCTTGATTAACACAGAGTTCCATGAGTCTGGCCCTGGGGCAGAGTGCATGGGCATGTCATTTATCGCCTGTTCGAAGTCATTTGGCGTCAGGATAACATCGGATAGGCTTGTGTTAATCAAATTTTGTGGCTCTCTCATAAAAAAATCATTTTGATCTTCGACTCTCAGTCTGGTTAGCGGCTTGCTAAAAACTGAGTCATATTGGGACTTGAGTAGCTCACTCATTTCCTTGCTGTCATCTGTGTAGGACCCATCTTGTTTAAGTAGGGGCCCAATACTGGGCGTTGTTCTCGATTTTGATTTGGCATAGGAGAAGAAATACTTTGGGTTTCTTTCGATTTCATTTATAGCTTTTAGTTCTTCCCGCGATTCCTGACTCCTAAAGGATTCTTTTAGCTTAAGTTCGATGCTTGCTATTTCTCTGACCAGTGTCTCCCTGCGCATTTCAGATATATTGACCTCTTTTAGCCGCTCTGTTATTCTTTTCCGTCGCCTGTAAAGGGAGCGCCTGTCTCTTTCTATTTTACATCTACTCCTCCTTTTTCTTAGAGGAATAAGCCTTGTGCATACATCGAGTGCCACCGAGTTAATCTGTTCTAGGCATAAGTTTGGGTCTGTGTTGCTTAGTATATCTTCCCAGCTTATATCGGTTAGGACTTGGTTTACTTGGTCCCACTTTATGTTTTTGTTATTGAAGTTGAATTTGGTGAATGCTCCCTCGTGACTAGTCTCATTTTGTCGGTCTGGGGCTCCTCGCATACATGTCTGAACCTCAATTATGTTGTGATCTGAGTATATTGTTTTTGATATGGTGACATTTCTTATCAGATCATCATTGTTAGTGAATATGAGGTCTAGTGTATTCTCCAGTCTAGTAGGCTCTATTATTTGCTGGTTTAAATTGAATTTTGTGCAGAGATTTAAAAGCTCGTGTGAGTGTGAGTTTTCATCAGAGCTGCCTCCTGGTGTTATTACTGCAACAATATTATTTGCTATATTCCTCCATTTTAGGTGCCTTAAGTTGAAATCCCCCAGGAGCAAGATGTTGGGTGCAGGAGCTGGAAGATTTTCCAGACAGTGGTCAATTTTTAATAGCTGTTCCTGGAATTGCTGGGATGTTGCATCCGGAGGCTTGTAGACTACCACAATGACTAGGTTTTGGTTCTCGACCTTTACTGCTAAAACTTCCACTACGTCATTTGAGGCATTAAGCAGTTCTGTGCAAACAAGTGACTCTGCAATGTACAGGCCAACCCCCCCCTTTTGCCTGTTCACTCTGTCACATCTGTATAGGTTGTAACCTGGGATCCATATTTCATTGTCCAAGTGATCCTTTATGTGGGTCTCAGTGAAAGCCGCGAACATTGCCTTTGCCTCTGCAAGCAGTCCACGGATGAAAGGTATTTTGTTGTTTGTTGCTGGCTTTAGACCCTGTATATTTGCAAAGAAGAATGTTATCGGACTGGTGGTATTGTTGGTACTGGGGGGGGATTTTTTTTCCGGCATTAGTATCTGTATCTGTTGGTTTGGAGTGGAGGCCATCGACTGTGGTTCCACTCCAGGAATGACTGGATTTGGTGTACGATTTCTGCCATTTCCTGCCAGTTTTTTTCCTTCCTGGCACTAAAAAACCTCTCCCTCTTGAGTGGCTGTGGCTACCCAGGTTTTCCCATGGCCTGGATGTTTTGTATCTTTTTGTCCCCTTTAGATGGTATGCCTGGCAATTTAAGTTATAGCACAGTCTTTCCTGTACTGAAGAGGTACACATTTTCAGGATGAAAATTTAATTTCCTCATGTTTACCATATCTGAGTAATTGAAATTTCTCATCGTTGAACTTCATATTGTTTTCTGCAGCCCACTGAAAGATTTGGTTGATGTCCGCCTGGAGCCTTGCAGTGTCTGCAATGGAAGACACTGTCATGCAGATTCGGGTGTCATCTGCAAAGGAAGACACGGTGCTGTGGCTGACATCCTTGTCTATGTCGGATATGAGGATGAGGAACAAGATGGGAGCGAGTACTGTGCCTTGTGGAACAGAGCTTTTCACCGTAGCTGCCTCGGACTTTACTCTGTTGACGACTACTCTCTGTGTTCTGTTAGTGAGGAAATTATAGATCCATCGAACGACTTTTCCTGTTATTCCTTTAGCACGCATTTTGTGCGCTATTACGCCATGGTCACACTTGTCGAAGGTTTTGCAAAGTCTGTATATATTACATCTGCATTCTTTTTGTCTTCTAGTGCATTTAGGACCTTGTCGTAGTGATCCAATAGTTGAGACAGACAGGAGCGACCTGTTCTAAACCCATGTTGCCCTGGGTTGTGTAACTGATGTGTTTCTAGATGGGTGGTGATCTTGCTTCTTAGGACCCTTTCAAAGATTTTTATGATATGGTCTGTAGTTCTTTGCTGTTGCTTTACTGCCCCCTTTGTGGAGTGGGGCTATGTCTGTTGTTTTTAGTAACTGTGGGACGACCCCCGTGTCCATGCTCCCTCTCCATAGGATGGAAAAGGCTCGTGATAGGGGCTTCTTGCAGTTCTTGATGAACACAGAGTTCCATGAGTCTGGCCCTGGGGCAGAGTGCATGGGCATGTCATTTATCGCCTGTTCGAAGTCATTTGGCGTCAGGATAACATCGGATAGGCTTGTGTTAATCAAATTTTGTGGCTCTCTCATAAAAAAATTAATTTTGATCTTCGACTCTCAGTCTGGTTAGCGGCTTGCTAAAAACTGAGTCATACTGGGACTTGAGTAGCTCACTCATTTCCTTGCTGTCATCTGTGTAGGACCCATCTTGTTTAAGTAGGGGCCCAATACTGGACGTTGTTCTCGATTTTGATTTGGCATAGAAGAAATACTTTGGGTTTCTTTCGATTTCATTTATGGCTTTTAGTTCTTCCCGCGATTCCTGACTCCTAAAGGATTCTTTTAGCTTAAGTTCGATGCTTGCTATTTCTCTGACCAGTGTCTCCCTACGCATTTCAGATATATTGACCTCTTTTAGCCGCTCTGTTATTCTTTTCCGTCGCCTGTAAAGGGAGCGCCTGTCTCTTTCTATTTTACATCTACTCCTCCTTTTTCTTAGAGGAATAAGCCTTGTGCAAACATCGAGTGCCACCGAGTTAATCTGTTCTAGGCATAAGTTGGGGTCTGTGTTGCTTAGTATATCTTCCCAGCTTACATCGGTTAGGAATTGGTTTACTTGGTCCCACTTTATGTTTTTGTTATTGAAGTTGAATTTGGTGAATGCTCCCTCGTGACTAGTCTCATTATGTCGGTCTGGGGCTCCACGCATACATGTCTGAACCTCAATTATGTTGTGATCTGAGTATATTGTTTTTGATATGGTGACATTTCTTATCAGATCATCATTGTTAGTGAAGATGAGGTCTAGTGTATTCTCCAGTCTAGTAGGCTCTATTATTTGCTGGTTTAAATTGAATTTTGTGCAGAGATTTAAAAGCTCGCTGGTCGGAGTAGTGGCAGATGCAGTTTAATATAGACAAATGCAAAGTTCTAAATGTTGTACAGGAAAATAACCATGCCAAATATAAACTAAATAATGTAGATCTTAATACTACTGATTGCGAAAAGGATTTAGGAGTTCTGGTTAACAGTAATCTAAAACCAAGACAACAGTGCATTAGTGTTCGCAATAAAGCTAACAGAATTCTTGGCTTCATATCTAGAAGTATAAATAATAGGAGTCCTCAGGTTGTTCTTCAACTCTATATATCCTTGGTTAGGCCTCATTTAGACTATGCTGCTCAGTTCTGGTCACTGGATTACAGAATGGATATAAATGCTCTGGAAAACGTACAGAGGAGGATGACAAAGATGATCCTATGTATCAGAAATCTTGGTTTAGAAAGACACGTAAGCAAACACTATAACATATTTATTAGAAAACGTTTCGGTCCTGGGACCTTGATCACTTCTAACATACAGAAGTAGAAAGACATTATATATATATAGGCGGAGAGTGAGATGTGACGCACGTGACCTGAGGAATGTCGTAAGAACATAAGAATGGAGGAACATTCTTATGTTCTTACGACATTCCTCAGTTCACGTGCGTCACATCTCACTCTCCGCCTATATATATATAATGTCTTTCTACCTCTGTATGTTAGAAGTGATCAAGGTCCCAGGACCGAAACGTTTTCTAATAAATATGTTATAGTGTTTGCTTACGTGTCTTTCTAAACCAACTTGTCGGTATTTATTACCAAGGTTTATACCATCAGAAATCTTCCCTAAGGGCCCTGAATCTGCACTCTCTCGAAAGGCGTAGAATTAGGGATGATATGATTGAGGTGTATAAATGGAAAACAGGAATAAATAAAGGGGATGTAAATAGCGTGCTGAAAATTTCTAGCCAAGACAGGACTCGCAGCGATGGTTTCAAGTTGGAAAAATTCAGATTCAGGAAGGATATAGGAAAGTACTGGTTTGGTAATAGAGTTGTGGATGAGTGGAACAAACTCCCGAGTACAGTTATTCAGGCTAAAACGTTGTGTAGTTTTAAAAATAGGTTAGATAAATACATGAGTGGGTGTGGGTGGGTGTGAGTTGGACCTGACTAGCTTGTGCTGCTGGGTCGGGTGGCGTGCTCCTTCCTTGAGTGGAGGTGACCAGACTGGGTGGGTCATTGGGCTAATCCGGGGGGGGTCATTGGTCTAATCCGAAGGGGGGGGGACATGGACCTGCTCCGCATGGGTCAGTAGGCCTGTTGCAGTGTTCCTTCTTTCTTATGTTCTTATGTTTTTATATGCCACGGTTAACATAAGAAGAACATTTCCCCGATGAAAAGCAGCGGCGCCACGAGTACACTGAGAGACAACACAATAAGTGTCAGGGGCCCAAGACTGTTCAATTGCCTCCCAGCATACATAAGGGGGATTACCAATAGAACCCTGACTGTCTTTAAGAAGGCACTGGACAGGCACCTAAAGTCAGTACCTGACCAACCTGGCTGTGGTTCGTACGTCAGCTTGCGTGCGACCAGTAGTAACAGCCTGGTTGATCAGACCCTGATCCACCATGAGGCCTGGTCTCAGACCGGGCCGCGGAGGCTTTGACCCCCGAAACCCTCTCCAGGTAAACTGTAGGTAAGCCGGAGTCGTACGAGCCCTACGGCTTTTGCGCTTTCCTAATATAATAATAATAATAATAATAATAATAATAATAATAATAATAATAATAATAATAATAATAATAATAATAATAATTAGCCACTTAACAGGCCGTGTGTGTAGTCACCCATTATCAGAGGTTCTAAACCTGTCGACTACACGAAGTGCCCTTAACTGTATGCAACCTGTTCATCACCAGTCAAGAATTCCTTAATCCCTAGTAACCCAGGACAACCCAGTAAAGCCACTTTTTTTTTTTTAATCCAGGGATTCAATGCCTGGACCCCAGTGATGAGTGTGATGAGTCGCTCCTCTCACCACTGGGCAGCGGCAGTTGGTATGGTAAAGCCACTGTGTCTGGCTTAATTTCCATTGGAATCCTGTAATTCTCTTCCCCAGGATGCGACCCACAGAAATCCTCCGACAACCAGGTACCTGGTCACTGATGAATCAGACACTTGTCCAAGTCTCGAGTATCTTCATTGTGGAAACGTTTTGTCAGTCAGTGCTTCTCCGGTTCAGTATCAGACTGAAGGAGCCTCTACCTGGCGAAACGTTCCCACAATAAAGATACCCAAGTGTTGTACAACTTGTCGGTTTTCTGAACCACTTACGTAATAAGTATAAGGAAACACAGACAATAAGTATAGGGAAACATGGTCAATATTTCCGCTTGTGCTGAGATTAAATTCAGGTCCTTCAGATGTGAGCTGGAGATGCTGCTACATGGAGTGGTGGAGGCTCGATCCTCCCTCTACTGATTGTGAGGCAGATACGCTACCTAAATGTAGCAAAACGTATATCAAAGAAAACTGCGTTGCAATAGCGTGATGACTCACTTCTAGGTGTTCGTGGGTGCGGAAGGTGAGGTCTTGGTCAGTGCGTCCCTGGTAGTCGTGAAGAGCAACTACCATCCTGCCGGTAGCCAGTCCACACACACTGGAGCACCCTGGTGAACCCGAGACCGTAGTGCTGAACCACGCTCACCACAAAACCAAATCACATCCGAGCACGACCACATCATCGTCAGGACACGGCCACATCACAGCCAGGACATGGCCACATCATCGTCAGGACACGGCCACATCACAGTCAGGACATGGCCACATCACCGACAGGACACGACCACATCATTAAATTGAAAATAGAATTATTGTCAATTACAACTATACAATTATATGAGAGTGGCACCTCCAGTGCATCTACAGTAAGGTAGTAAATTAAGAACAAAAACGCACAATACCGAAACTGGAACAATACACAGATAACCTGCACATAGGAGAGAGAGAGAGAGAGAGAGAGAGAGAGAGAGAGAGAGAGAGAGAGAGAAAGAGAGAGAGAGGGGAGTTAGTTTATTACGACGTTTCGGTCCGACTTAGACCATTCACAAGTCACAATGACCCGTGAATGATCCAAGTAGGACCGAACCGTCGTCATAAGATTTTATCTCTCTTATGTGCGGGTTATTTGTGCATAGTAGGTTAAGCAACCGAAATTTCACATCATGAAATTACACATTGTAAAAAACAAGGGCAGTGTGAGGCTTTGAAAACTTGCTGGAGGAAGCACACCGTACACGCTGCCCTTCCTGGACACCAACAGTAGTGTCAGAGGGACTCGCATTATTTCTACCGTCATGCCTTAAGGGGCACTTAAGTTCCTCCGTCTTCTAATAACAAGGCAGATTATAGTGGAAAAATGAAAATGTTATAGAAGACGGGGGAACTTACGTGCCTCTTAATCCTTCTTTTGCCTGGAAACAGAAAGGAATTACCTGGAAACAGAGAGAACCTTCCTGGAAACAGAAAGGCCTTTTATGGAAACGTAAAAAACGAAGTTTTTCCCGGAAAAAAAAAACTTACCAGGAAGAGATGGCATCGTTAGTTGTCAATGAAGACTGGGTAGTGCCATCCTGGTCGACTGCCGAGGTGTTGTCAGGTAGCAATGAGGGAATTGCCATGGCACTCCTGGTGAGGATGTAGTTGTCGTGCCTCCCGTGAGAGTCCCTGAAGGTGCAGGAGTCGTCGGCACTCCTCTGAGGCACCAGGGCCAGTTCCTGGGTCGTGGAGGGCTCTAGCACAGACCGACTTCGCTGCGCGCGAGTATTGGCACCCTCACTACCTGGGTGCCAGGAACAAGAACCAGCGATAAACAAGCGAAGGATCGAGCATACAACCATTCCTTGTACTGCATGACATCCACGCGGGTTTAGCGCTTCATATAAAATATAGTAATAACAGTATGCTGCTTTCTCATCATTATCACCTTTCTCTTTATCATTACAATAATAATAATAGTAATCACAGCAACAATACTATTAATAATAATAAAAATACATATAATGGTGAAATCGCCCGCACACACATACACAGATGACAGCAAGGAAATGAGTGAGCTACTCAGTTTTTAGCAAGCCACTAACCAGACTGAGAGTCGAAGATCAAAATGAATTTCTTATGAGAGAGCCACAGAATTTGGTTAACACAAGCCTATCTGATGTTATCCTGACGCCAAATGACTTCGAACAGGCGATAAATGACATGCCCATGCACTCTGCCCCAGGGCCAGACTCATGGAACTCCGTGTTCATCAAGAACTGCAAGAAGCCCCTATCACGAGCCTTTACCATCCTATGGAGAGGGAGCATGGACACGGGGGTTGTCCCACAGTTACTAAAAACAACAGACATAGCCCCACTCCACAAAGGGGCAGTAAAGCAACAGCAAAGAACTACAGACCGATAGCACTAACATCCCATATCATAAAAATCTTTGAAAGGGTCCTAAGAAGCAAGATCACCACCCATCTAGAAACACATCAGTTACACAACCCAGGGCAACATGGGTTTAGAACAGGTCGCTCCTGTCTGTCTCAACTATTGGATCACTACGACAAGGTCCTAAATGCACTAGAAGACAAAAAGAATGCAGATGTAATATGTACAGACTTTGCAAAAGCCTTCGACAAGTGTGACCATGGCGTAATAGCGCACAAAATGCGTGCTAAAGGAATAACAGGAAAAGTCGGTCGATGGATCTATAATTTCCTCACTAACAGAACACAGAGAGTAGTCGTCAACAGAGTAAAATCCGAGGCAGCCACGGTGAAAAGCTCTGTTCCACAAGGCACAGTACTCGCTCCCATCTTGTTCCTCATCCTCATATCTGACATAGACAAGGATGTCAACCACAGCACCGTGTCTTCCTTTGCAGATGACACCCGAATCTGCATGACAGTGTCTTCCATTGCAGACACTGCGAGGCTCCAGGCGGACATCAACCAAATCTTTCAGTGGGCTGCAGAAAACAATATGAAGTTCAACGATGAGAAATTTCAATTACTCAGATATGGTAAACACGAGGAAATTAAATCTTCATCAGAGTACAAAACAAATTCTGGCCACAAAATAAGCGTAACACCAACGTCAAAGACCTGGGAGTGATCATGTCGGAGGATCTCACCATCAAGGACCATAACATTGTATCAATCGCATCTGCTAGAAAAATGACAGGATGGATAATGTGAACCTTCAAAACTAGGGATGCCAAGCCCATGATAACACTCTTCAGGTCACTTGTTCTATCTAGGCTGGAATATTGCTGCACACTAACAGCACCTTTCAAGGCAGGTGAAATTGCTGACCTAGAAAATGCACAGAGAACTTTCACGGCGCGCATAACGGAGATAAAACACCTCAATTACTGGGAGCGTTTGAGGTTCCTAAACCTGTATTCCCTGGAACGCAGGAGGGAGAGATACATGAATATATACACCTGGAAAATCCTAGAGGGACTAGTACCGAACTTGCACACGAAAATCACTCACTACGAAAGCAAAAGACTTGGCAGACGATGCACCATCCCCCCAATGAAAAGCAGGGGTGTCACTAGCACGTTAAGAGACCATACAATAAGTGTCAGGGGCCCGAGACTGTTCAACTGCCTCCCAGCATACATAAAGGGGATTACCAACAGACCCCTGGCAGTCTTCAAGCTGGCACTGGACAAGCACCTAAAGCCGGTTCCTGATCAGCCGGGCTGTGGCTCGTACGTTGGTTTGCGTGCAGCCAGCAGTAACAGCCTGGTTGATCAGGCTCTGATCCACAAGGAGGCCTGGTCACAGAAGGGCCGCGGGGGCGTTGACCCCCGGAACTCTCTCCAGGTAAACTCCAGGTACACATCTCTCCATGGGTCCTGAGAGAGGGAGCAGAGGCGCTATGTGTACCCCTAACAACAATATTCAATACATCTATCGAAACAGGGAGATTGCCTGTGGCATGGAAGACAGCAAATGTAGTCCCAATCTTTAAAAAAGGAGACAGACATGAAGCACTAAACTACAGATCAGTGTCACTG
Organism: Cherax quadricarinatus; assembly: GCF_038502225.1. Taxonomy (NCBI): domain Eukaryota; kingdom Metazoa; phylum Arthropoda; class Malacostraca; order Decapoda; family Parastacidae; genus Cherax; species Cherax quadricarinatus. The sequence goes on along the minus strand of NC_091328.1, from coordinate 6,674,484 downwards.
ACATGTATAATACGCAAAGTCATGGAGAAAATTATCAGGAGAAGAGTGGTGGAACACCTAGAAAGGAATGATCTCATCAACAGCAGCTAACATGGTTTCAGGGACGGGAAATCCAGTGTCACAAACCTACTGGAGTTCTATGACATGGTGACAGCAGTAAGACAAGAGAGAGGGAGAGGGGTGGGTGGATTGCATTTTCTTGGACTGCAAGAAGGCGTTTGACACAGTTCCACACAAGAGATTAGTGCAAAAACTGGAGGACCAAGCAAGGATAACAGGGAAGGCACTACAATGGATCAGGGAATACTTGTCAGGAAGACAGCAGCGAATCATGGTACGTGGTGAGGTGTCAGAGTGGGCACCTGTGACCAGCGGGGTCCCACAGGGGTCAGTCCTAGGACCAGTGCCGTTTCTGGTATTTGTGAACAACATGACGGAAGGAATAGACTCCGAAGTGTCCCTGTTTGCAGATGACGTGAAGTTGGTGAGAAGAATTCAATCAGACGAGGACCAGGCAGAACTACAAAGGGATCTGGACAGGTTGCAGACCTGGTCAAGCAATTGGCTCCTGGAGTTCAACCCCACCAAGTGCAAAGTCATGAAGATTGGGGAAGGGCAAAGAAGACTGCAAACAGAGCACAGTCTAGGGGGCCAGAGACTACAAACCTCACTCAAGAAAAAAGATCTTGGAGTGAGTATAACACCAGGCACATCTGAAGCACACATCAATCAAATAACGGCTGCAGCATATGGGCGCCTAGCAAACCTCAGAACAGCATTCCGACATCTTAATAAGGAATCGTTCAGGACCCTGTACACCGTGTACGTTAGACCCATATTGAAGTATGCGGCACCAGTTTGGAACCCACACTTAGCCAAGCACGTAAAGAAACTAGAGAAAGTGCAAAGGTTTACAACAAGACTAGTCCCAGAGCTAAGAGGTATGTCCTACGAAGAGAGGTTAAGGGAAATCAACCTGACGACACTGGAGGACAGGAGAGATAGGGAGGACATGATAACGACATACAAAATACTGAGAGGAATTGACAAGGTGGACAAAGACAGGATGTTCCAGAGTTTGGACACAGCAACAAGGGGACACAGTTGGAAGTTGAAGACACAGATGAATCACAGGGATGTTAGGAAGTATTTCTTCAGCCACAGAGTAGTCAGGAAGTGGAATAGTCTGGGAAGTGATGTAGTCGAGGCAGGAACCATACATAGCTTTAAGAAGAGGTATGATAAAGCTCATGGAGCAGGAAGAGTGGCCTAGTAGCGACCAGTGAGAGGCAGGGTCAGGAGCTGTGACTCAACCCCTGCAACCACAACTAGGTGAGTACACACACACACACACACACACACACACACACACACACACATACACACACACTCACACACACACACACACACACACACACACACACACACACACACACACACACACACACACACACACACACACACACACACACACACACACACACACACACACACACACTCACACACACACACACACACACACACACACACACACACACACACACACACACACACACACACACACACACACACACACACACACACACACACACACACACAACCATATATACAACATATGTTAGGTCAGTCTTGATTTATGCAACATTCTCGTGGACCCTGATAAAGCATGTCAAGAAAATGGAGAAAGTGTCAAGGTTTGCAACGAGACTAGTCCCGAAGGAAAATGAACTACAAGGAGAAACTAAAGAAACTGAACCTCATGACGTTCAAGGGTAGAAAGACCAAGAGGTACATGATAACGATGTAAAAAATACTCAGAGAACTTGATAGGGTGGACAGGGAAAGACTGTTCAGGAGGCGTAAAACGGGTACACAAGGGTACAATTGGAATTTAAATATACAGATGACCCGCAAGGATGTCAGGAAATATTTCTTCAGCCTCAGAGTGTTCAAGAAGTGGAGAGTAAAGGCAGGCTGCATACATAGCTTCATGAATGAGTATAAAATGGCCAACATGGTTAGGAAGAAACGAAGGCAGGCAACCTCAAGTTAAGAGGCGGGACCAGGTGCTGAGACCCAACCCCTTTAACTACAAATAGGCGAGGAGAAAGAAATAAAGCTACAAAAAATGAGAGGCCGGGGGCAGGGTCGGTGAATCGACCCCAACAGCCACAAGTAGGCGAGTACATACATTTTAGGGCGAGTCTTTACATAAGTAAATTCTTTTTGAACTTATCTAACCTTTATGACAGGTTCATAATCTAATCTGCACGACAATGTTCATTGTTGTGTTGACGAGTATACTTAAACACACAACATAAACATCAATATTGTCAGTAAGTCTCAACTTAAAAAACTTCTCCCGTTGGGCGAAACGTCGTCACAATAAAGAAAGGCTGTGCTACATGTAATTTTTTTCTTCACAACAGAAACGTGGAAACAGGGTAATAACTGTTAAGAGAGTAAGAAATGTTGAAAGGACGAGAGCAAGATGTACCGTGGCCCGCCTCTGCTGGCGCCTCACTCGGTGTTTCCGGTAAAACGTAACACCCATGATAATCCATCTTAGATTTCCCAAGACTGATGTCACTGTTGCGAGTGACGGCTGCTGATATTGCCACACCTGTGAAGGACGGAAGGGGTGGGTGGATGGCAGGGGGTGGGTGGATGGCAGGAAGTGGGTGGATGGCAGGGGATGGGTGGATGGCAGGGAGTGGGTGGATGGCACGGGGGGTTGGATGGCAGCAGGGGTGGGTGGATGATAGGGAGAAGATGGTAGGGGGCATGGTGGATGGCTGTGGCAAATTACAGAAGTTATGAATTGGGCATACATTAAACCTATAGTATTGGCATAAAGACTGAGGGATGAAGGTGGTGAGGCTTCAAGACTGAGAGATGTCACCTTACCTTGGTGTGGTGGACAGGGCTTCAAGACTGAGAGATGTCACCTTACCTTGGTGTGGTGGACAAGGCTTCAAGACTGAGATGTCACCTTACCTGGTCCGTGGCCTAGTGGCTAAAGCTCTCGCTTCGCACAGTGAGGGGTCTGGGTTCAATTCCCAGCGAGGGTAGAAACACTGGGCGTTTCTTTACACCGGTTGTCTATGTTCTCCATCAGTAAAATGGGTACCTGGGTGTTAGTCGACTAGTGTGGGTCGCATCCTGGGACAAAACTGACCTAATTTGCCCGAAACGATCTGCATAACAAGTGGCTTTCTATGTAGTAGTATGTCATTGATGTCAGCTAGGCCTGTATACCTTGCACATATACTTGTAGAAGTAAAGATATTATTATTATTATTATTATTATTAGCAGTAGTAGTAGTAGTAGTAGTAGTAGTAGTAGTAGTAGTAGTAGTAGTAGTAGTAGTAGTAGTAGTAGTAGTAGTAGTAGTAGTAGTAGTAGTAGTAATAGTAGTAGTATTACCTTGGTGTGGTGGCCGGGGCATCAAGACTGAGAGATGTCACCCTACCTTGGTGTGGTAGCCGGGGACGTTGTCTCTCTCTACGCTGCTCGCTGTTTTCCACAACCTCCTCCCTCTCATCTCCTTTGAGTTTCTTCCAGAGCCAAGCAAAAGACATGTTTGTGGTGTGTGGTTGTCAAGGTGTGATTGCCGAGTAGGTGTTAGGGCGAGCAGTAGGATTCTGTTGAAGTGAGTGGTGTAGAGTGGTCGGTCGAGTGTGGACTGGGTTGTTGGGGACTATTCCAGGGGCTTGACGTCCTATACACCCCGCATCTACACCGTTATCACACTTCTGCATATATATCTTTAATTCACAGCGTTTTCAAAATTACTTTTTTTTTTGGATATATTCGACTGGAAATGTAACACTAGTCTTGACGGTCTACATAAATCACCAACACACAAGTCTTTAAAGGAACTTCTGAGTGACAATTGTTATTTAAGGAGATTTAACCAACTCAGTCACTTTTTAAAGTCCAGCTTTAGCTTCTGTAGTAGGCAGTTACTCCAACAATAAACATTGAACGTTTCTCATTTTTATGCAGCAACAGTAGCATTCAAACGGGCGATAGAGGAACAGTTTGAGGCTTTATGGAAGTACTGACTGCTGTAGCAGGAAGACCTCGTCCTTCGGGATTAACCAAGGTAGACTTCTGCAGGAGTAACAGGCAGGGTGAAGCAGGACTGAGCTGGACACACTGACAGTTATGGTGACGTAGGCCACACTTATCTTCATTATCAGCAGCGATATCACACTAAGATGTTGTTATCGCATTACTCACCAAGCCACTAGGAATGGCAGTGTAGACTGCAAATGTTGAATGTAGGTGGCTGGAGGTGTGGTGCGTACCTGTCTGAAGGTATTGGGTATACTTTGTATTAGGGGTTTGGTGTACGTTGTATTAGGTGTTTGGTATACATGTGGATAGTGTATACTGCAGGTGTTGTATGTACGTGTGTGTAGTAGTCCAGCCGTCAGGTGATCTTACCACACCCCTCACTGCAGCACCTCACCTAACCTCTCACCAGCCCATCTATTCGTTCGTCTCATTGCTTATTCAAATTCAAATTCGAATTTTTATTTCTTTGCAAAATTTACAATGTGTGACTGACATGTTATAATGAGTCTATTTCCATGCATAATTTACAATGTTTAATTACAATACTGATTTGCAAGTGCAAAGAAAGCCACTATCATGCCGAGGCATTTCGGGCAGACTAAACCTGTGTTTCCCAACCCGTATATAGAAGAAGTGCTCAAGGTCCTATGACGGAAATGTTTCTTGATTAACGTCTTAAGTGTCTGCCTGTACCTCATTCTCAGTAACTTCAGACAAATATCCAGGAATATCTTTTGATTAAGGTATGTTAGGTAAGCTTATAGTGAACAATACAGTGAATAAAAATACCAGGTTAAAATTCCTCTGTAGAGAGGTGGGATACCTACTGCTCATGCAAGCAGGAATCTGTTTTTCATAACTCTATTGCTAACCTCTGGCCATTAGTGGGTCTCGCCCACTTGTGACCACGTCTAACATCTGCTGCAACTCTCCGCCTCTTACACTGGCTCCAAGGACCCCGGTGAATATACAAGGACCTGAATGGAAATACAAGGACCTGAGTGGAAATACAAGGACCCCAATGGAAATACAAGGACTCCAATAGAAATACAAGGACCCCAATGGAAATACAAGGACTCCAATGGAAATACAAGGACCCCAATGGAAATACAAGGACCCCAATGGAAATAAGTCACTTTGACTTTTTTGGGTCATCCTAGGTAATCTACACATATGCTGCTATGTATGATAATTTATGTAACTATTTATGTGTGCATGTACCTGAATAAACTTACACTATAAAAACAATTATGTCATCATGTTCCTGAATTAGAGTAACGTTTTGCCTGCACAGCAGGCAAAACGTCACTGTGCAGGCAAAACGTCCTCGTAATAAAGAGACACAAAGTGTTGTGTCTTATTCAGCAATTTGTGGGTATTGTACAACTTTGTTCTAATAGTATAAATGGTTAGTTGGTTAATGGGGTTTGAAGATTTTCGACTACACACGGGTCGTTAAGGTGGCATGTGACCTATTTACCATCAACCCCAAAAAATTTAATCCTTAGAGCAGGGATTAAAGTAAACTTTCATTATATGTATATGAAGTGAGAGGCATTAACCTCACGGTGGCATAGCTTATATTATCTTATATTATAACTTTGATATATCTGTGTCTAGCATTAGGAATAATATTAGGAGATAAGTAAATAATGAAAATGATTGTTACAGGAATGCAGTTAGAAGCTTGAGTAGATCTATAACCCACTATGATAACATGATCATTGTTATTATAATCAAGGGAGAAGCGCTAAACCCGGAGGATTATACAGCGCCTGGGGGGGATGTGGAAGGCATTCAGGCTTAATTCGGGGAACTGGAGCACAGATCCAATTCCCTAAATCAAGAGCTCCTCACCAACATCAAGGAACCTTCCTTGAGGGGTATGATAACATGAACGTAGATAAGTATGTTTATGGAGCAACTTGCAATGTGAACAGACTGACTGATGTTGTAGTGGCCAGGCTTAGGCTTGGTTACAAGTACTTCTGGCAGTTTGGGAGACACACAGATGATGATCAAACTAAATGCAAATTATGTGATCAGGCATATGGTCACTCTCTTGAACACTATGTGCTTAATTGTCCATTTAGTGAGGAATACAGAGATAGACAATATAATAACCTATGTGACATGTCAAGATATCTTATTAATGAAAATAAGATACCAGATATACTAAGCAAATTTCCTAAATTTGCTTGTAACAGATAACTGTAGATATTTAGATATAAACCCCATATGTACACCTGTTAACCCTTTTGGGGCCTAGTTCCTAGGCCTTTTGTGTATACATATGCTCTTGCGCTACCGTCCACAGGATGGATATGGAGTGAACAATAAACTAGCCACTTCGGTGGCAAAATCTAATCTAATCTCTAATCTGAGGGTAGAGAAGAAGAGGGTATCTACATATTCATATAAAAATGAACAGTGTATCTATATAACAAAATAATCCCAATGAAAATAGATCACAGTGTTTGACTTTACTGGATTATCCTATCTTAAATTCTATGTAAAAATCATTGTAAAAGTTTCAAATTGTTTATGATGCTTAATATCAAATTACTGAATAAAAAGTACTTAGAAATAGCTTAGTTTATCCTAAATCTAGTTTTTACGTTTTCTTTAAATACATTGACAACTTTTACAACATAAACTCATTTATACTGATATATGATTACTAAATTAACATAGCGTTGCACGATAGACACATTAAACATTGTTAACTCTCACTAACCTTGCAAAATATGACATAAATCAGAAAAGCTGTATAGTGTGGTGTAGATTTTTTGGTGGGGAAGGGATACCCAGAGCTATAGGTTAACTCTACATAATTATTCAACAAGAACTCCAATTACAATTAGTCACATTGATAACATTACTTTATCTTGGGTAAAATCTACATAATATATTATACACTTTTCTGACTAATCCTGCGGTCTGTCTAGATCATAAGAACATATGAATGGAGGAACACTACAGCAGGTCTACAAGGACCCCAATGGAAATACAAGGACCCCAATAGAAATACAAGGACCCCAATGGAAATACAAGGACCCCAATAGAAATACAAGGACCCCAATGGAAATACAAGGACCCCAATGGAAATAAGTCACTCTGACTTTTTTGGGTTATCGCAGGTTCTCTTCACATATGCTGCTATGTATGATAATTCTGTGATACTCCAATACTGAAACTATATACTGTGCCAAAACAAAAGCATTCACATTGCTAAACTCACAAAATAGTATTTAGTCACTTAGCCATAATACCAACTTACCTCATAATTTGTAATATTTTACATTTAAGAATAAAACTAAGTATGCCCGAAATGCCTAGCCATGCTAAGCGTTCTAGTGGTACACTCTGTAATCTCAATTTTACTACATGTTAAACCAAACAATAACCAAATTTCTGTAAACTCAGCATTGTAATCCTTATAGAGAATAAACTTTGAATTTGAACTTTGAATTTGAATTTGAATTTGAATGTAACTGTATTTGTGTATACCTGAATAAACTTACTTACTAGTCTACTGTGCAAGAAAGGTATAAAATACTAGCAATATGAAAGTTAAGACACATGTGGAACATCTCGATATCTTTATTGTAGACGTTTCGCCATCCAGTGGCTTTATCAATACAGATTCTAGGACATAATTAGAAGACAGTAGAACTATATACAATAAAGATATCCAGATGTTGCACATGTGTCTTAACTTTCAGCAGGTCTACTGTTAGTTTAACACTGGTCCATACAATGCAGGTCCTTCTCAAAACCATCCTTTCTCACCCACCTATTCATCCAAGTTTTTTCCAAAGCTACCCAGGAATATGCTTCACCACCTCAGGTACTAATCAAAGCATGACCTTCTCTAGACACATGTGCAACAGTTGGGTATCTTTATTGACGTAATGTTTCCGCTACACAATAGGTTTCTTCAGTTAAATACAAAGGAAGCAGTAGTAATGAAATGAAGATGAAGTAATCAGTCCATCAGCCTTGGACAAAAAGTATTTGAGGAGGTCAGTCCCTCAGCCTGGAGAAGAGTTCAGCTCCATGAAGCTGAACATGGAGCTCCCTTTATGTGACTGAAGAAGCCTACTGTGTAGGCGAAACGTTGCTAGTCATAGCTCCTGGCCCTCGTGTGTGTGTGTGTGTGTGTGTACTCACCTAATTGTGGTTGCAGAAGTCGAGTCACAGCTCCTGGCCCCGCCTCTTCACTGGTCGCTACTAGGTCATTCTTCCTGTTCCATGAGTTTTATCATACCTCTTCTTAAATCTATGTATGGATCTTGCCTCCACTACATCACTTCTCAGACTATTATATTTCCTGACAACTCAGTGACTGAAGAAATACTTCCTAACATCCCTGTGATTCATCTGAGTCTTCAACTTCCAACTGTGTCCCCTTGTTGCTGTGTCCCATCTGAAACATTCTGTCTCTGTCCACCGTGTCGATTCCTCTCAGTAATTTATATGTCTTTTTGTGTGTTTGTGTGTGGGGGGGAGGGGTGACAAAGTTTGTAGATAATGCAAAAAAAAAAAATCAGACTGATTTACTACCAAAATAGTAAAAGTCTGTAAGAATATTAAGATACGTCAAGCATGCCAGTGGAGTGATATATGGATGATGGAATTTAACACTGATTAATAGTTTATCAAGGAAATGAGTTTTGTAAATTATTTCAAAATATGCGATAAAGAAATTATCCGAATATACGCGGAAATGATTAATCGTATCCCATACTGCTAAAATTCCCAACTCACCCACAATTTAGAAAGGAAACATTATGCAATTTACGCAATGTTTCCTTTAGCTGTAGACCATTATCAAGGTCACTATATATAGCAGAGAAGAAAATAAGATAAGATAAGATAAGATTTCGTTCGGATTTTTAACCCCGGAGGGTTAGCCACCCAGGATAACCCAAGAAAGTCAGTGCGTCATCGAGGACTGTCTAACTTATTTCCATTGGGATCCATAATCTTGTCCCCCAGGATGCGACCCACACCAGTCGACTAACACCCAGGTACCTATTTGCTGCTAGGTGAACAGGACAACAGGTGTAAGGAAACGTGTCGAAATATTTCCACCCCACCTCTCCCCCGCCCCTTCGTACCCCAACCAGCGGGGGTTGTTCCCTCCCTGCTGGTACCCCACATGGACCCACTTATCACCAAATCAAGCAAAGTGGAGACGTGGGGATACAAACTGGATAAGTATTAAGCCATAGTAGAAATAATAAAATAAGAGATAGTTGTTTGATGTGCAGGGAAACAGTGAACATGCAGTGACTGGATAGTGGAAAAGGATAAACCCCCACCAAATCCTCTCGCCACCCTCCCCCTCCGACACCCCAACCAGAAGGGATGGTCCTCACCCCCCCTATTGGCACCCATACCCAATTCTCCTGACCACCGAACTACCTTTCATCACCGAAACCCAGCCACCACCACTACATATAACTGTCCAGGACAAGATAAACAGCAGTGATCATGACAGGAATCAGATGCTGTAGGATGTATGATATATGATGTTATACAACATAAAAGTTTTTAATGGGTAATAAGTCTCCATGCTAATTACATCCCACATACCCATGTATTGACCTATAACACCCACACCTGCATGCAGAGCTGAAAGGTAAAGTGAAGATCAAGCTCTTGTGGTACCCAGTTGCAAATAGGATACAGGCAGGATGGCAGTACAGTATACCTGTGGGACATGTAGAAAGGCTCTTGGGAAACAATCTAGAATCACATGCAACCTTTGCTTTTCAAAACATCATGTTACCTGTGCAAGAATAAACACTGCAACCAAAAATGACATCTATCTAGATAGGTGTTTCTGGATCTGCAACAGGGATGTGGAACTATGGATAGATATCAGGAAAGCACTCAGGAGGTTAATAAACAATAAACACGAGAAAAAGGAGGAACTATTGAATAGTCTACCTGGAATATATAGAGCATGGGAAGATAGGAGAGGAGTAAAGTCTAACACAGAGAACGCCCAGTCTACAACAACTGACCCAAAAATAAGCAGATACACACTAGAAAAAACACGGGAAACAAAAACAACAGCTAGTTCAGTGCCCAGCCTTAGGGCTGACCCAGACCCAGCCCCCAGCCATTGTGAAAATCTGGATTCAGTTAAAGACTCCTCCACAGCTACCAATGCCATATCCCCTAGTACAGATGTAGTAGAGGAGCCCTCCTCTGGAGTAGACTCTTCTGCAACCATCACAGTCATAGCCCCAGCCCCATCCCCCAGCCCTAGTGCTGACCCAGACCCAGCCCCCAGCCTTACTGCCAGCCCAGACTCTCCTAGGGACACTACCCAAACCACCACAAAAACAGTAAATATACAACCATCATTGCACAAGACCGTGGCCCACAGTACAGATGTTGGAGAGGAGTCTCCTTCCTCTACTGGGGAAAGTAGATGGAATCCAGGATAGGGTGGCCCTGGCTTGGATACTGAGGATTATAGTGCAGTCCCAGAACCTGCAGAAATTGACAACACACCTCCCAACAATTCTCAACCAAAGGTGAATTTGTGCAAATATTATGCTTGGGGCATCTGTAAGCATGGAATAACAGGGGGAAAAAATGGGACATGCAACTTTGACCATCCCAAAAAATGTAGCGACCTCCTGTCTAAAGGAGTGTGTCGCTCTTCTTCCTGTACTTTCTTTCACCCAAAAATGTGCCACTCCTCGGTCCTCCAGAAGCAGTGTTACAACATCGAGTGCCCTGCATACCATCTAAAAGGGACCAGGAGGCACAGACCCCACAGGACAAACAATAGTAGCTACGACTACCCAACTCCAGGTGATTTTTTAGTGGCAGGAAACGAAAAAAGAAAATGGAAGGAAATAACAAAAATAGTCCACCACCTTGGAGCCTTGTTGGACTGGAGGCGCAGCCAGTGGCCACCCATGGCCCTCCAGAATTACAACTACTGATGCCAATAACAAAATCCCCCCAACAAACACAGAATACAACCTCGTTCATATTTGCTAATATACAGGGCCTTAAGCCATCCACCAACAACAAAATACCTTTTATCAGTGGAATTCTAGTGGAGTCTAATGCAATGTTTGCAGCCTTCACAGAGACTCACACAAAAGATCACTTTGACAGTGAAATATGGATAAGTGGTTACAACCTTTTTAGATGCGACAGAAAAAACAGGCAACAAGGGGGGGTTGGCCTGTATGTCAAAGAGTCCCTTATCTGCACGGAGTTGCTGAACACCACAAATGAGGTAGTTGAAGTTCTATCAATAAAGATCGAGAACCAAAACCTAGTCATTGTGGTTGTATACAAGCCACCAGATACAACCTCCCAACAGTTCAAGGAACAGCTACTGAAAATCGATTACTGCTTGGAAAACCTTCCAGCTCCATCCCCAAACATCTTACTGCTTGGTGATTTCAACCTAAGGCATACAAAATGGAAAAATGTAGCAAATAATGTTATAGCTGAAACAATCCCCGGAGGTAGCGCAGATGAAAGGTCTCACACACATGAGCTACTAAGTCTCTGCGAAAAACACACCTTAAGCCAGCAGATAGTGGAGCCAACAAGACTAGAAAACACACTTGACCTTATCTTCACAAATAATGAGGACCTGATAAGAGACATAAGAATATCAAAAACAACTAATTCCGATCACAATCTAATCGAAGTCCAGACGTACATGCATAGGGGTCTTGAACAGCAGAATGCATGTACCGGTGAAGGTGTCTTCACAAAATACAATTTCAACAACAAGAACATCAACTGGGACCAGGTAAACCATGTCCTAAACGAAACATGTTGGGAAGATGTCTTAAATGACATGGACCCAAACCAGTGCCTTGAAAGGATCAACTTCCTGGTAGCCGAAGCATGTTCTAGGCATATTCCCCTAAGAAAGAAGAAGAGCAGGAGTAAACTGGAGAGAAAAAGACGCTCCCTCTACAGAAGACGACGAAGAGTCACTGAGCTCCTCAGGAGTGCTAGAATATCTGATACACGAAAGGAGGCGCTGACCAGGGAAGTGGAAACTATCGAACTTAAGCTAAATGACTCTTACAGGAACCAGGAGAGGCAGGAGGAGCTTAAAGCTATTAGTGAAATTGAAAGAAATTCAAAATATTTCTTTTCATATGCCAAAAACAAGGCAAATACCACATCTAGTATCGGGCCCTTACTCAGACAGGATGGGACTTACACAGACGACAACAAGGAAATGAGTGAAATACTGAAATCCCAGTATGACTCTGTGTTTAGTGAACCACTAATCGGTCTGAGGATCGACGACCCAAATGATTTCTTCATGAATGAGCCTCAAAACTCCATAAATGTATGCCAGATTTCCGACATTACCCTAACTCCGATAGATTTCGAAAAAGCCATTGACAACATGCCTATGCACTCAGCCCCGGGCCCAGACTCGTGGAACTCTGTTTTCATTAAGAACTGCAAGAAACCCCTCTCGCGTGCCCTAAGTACACTATGGAGGAGGAGCTTGGACATGGGTGAGATTCCACAGTCACTTAAAACAACGGATATAGCCCCGCTCCATAAAGGTGGCAGCAAAGCATTAGCTAAGAACTATAGACCAATAGCTCTGACGTCCCACATCATAAAAATCTTTGAAAGAGTGCTAAGAAGCAGGATTGCAAATCACCTGGATTCCCAAAATCTGCACAATCCAGGGCAACATGGGTTCAGGGCAGGTCGCTCCTGCCTCTCACAACTACTGGATCACTATGACATGGCCTTGGATGCACTGGAAGAAAATCAGAATGCAGATGTAATATACACAGACTTTGCAAAAGCATTTGACAAATGCGATCATGGTGTAATAGCCCATAAAATACGTGCTAAAGGAATAACTGGGAAAGTGGGGAGATGGATCTTCAACTTCCTAACAAATCGAACACAAAGAGTAGTGGTCAACAGAGTTAAATCGGAGGCTGCCATAGTGAAGAGCTCTGTTCCACAAGGCACAGTACTCGCCCCCATCTTATTCCTTATCCTCATATCAGACATAAACAGAGATATACACCACAGCACCGTATCATCCTTTGCGGATGATACTAGGATCTGCATGAGGCTGTCATCTGCTGAGGACGCGGTTAACCTCCAAGAAGATATAAACAAAGTTTTCCAGTGGGCAACGGTAAACAATATGATGTTCAATGAGGACAAATTCCAACTACTCCGTTATGGAAAACTGGAGGAGATAATAACTAGAACAGAGTATACTACTGACTCCGGCCATACAATAGAGCGGAAAAATAATGTAAGGGACCTGGGAGTAGTAATGTCTGAGGATCTCACTTTCAAGGATCACAACAGTGCCACGATCGCACGTGCAAAGAAAATGATAGGATGGATAATGAGAACTTTCAAAACGAGAGATGCCAAGCCCATGATGATCCTTTTCAAATCACTTGTTCTCTCTAGGCTGGAATACTGCTGTACATTAACATCTCCATACAAAGCAGGTGAAATCGCAGATCTAGAGAGTGTACAGAGATCCTTTACTGCACGTATAAGTTCTGTCAAGCACCTTAACTACTGGGAACGCTTGAAAGCACTTGACTTGTACTCGTTGGAACGCAGGAGGGAGAGATATATCATAATCTACACTTGGAAAATCTTGGAAGGAATGGTCCCAAACCTGCACACAGAAATCACTCCCTACGAAAGTAAAAGACTGGGCAGGCGATGCAAAATGCCGCCAATAAAAAGTAGGGGCGCCATTGGTACACTAAGAGAAAACACCATAAGTGTCCGGGGCCCAAAACTGTTCAACAGCCTCCCATCAAGCATTAGGGGAATTGCCAATAAACCCCTGGCTGCCTTCAAGAGAGAGCTGGACAGATACCTAAAGTCAGTGCCGGATCAGCCGGGCTGTGGCTCGTACGTCGGACTGCGTGCGGCCAGCAGTAACAGCCTAGTTGATCAGGCCCTGATCCATCGGGAGGCCTGGTCGTGGACCGGGCCGCGGGGGCGTTGATCCCCGGAATAACCTCCAGGTAACTTCCAGGTAACCCGCCGGGAATCGAACCCGGGCCCTCCGTGTGTGAAGCGGGAGCTTTAGCCACCAGGCCACCGGGCCAAAGAAATATAAGGGATCTATGGGGAGCCAATGGAAATAAGTCACTTTGACTTTTTTTTTTTGGGTCATCCTAGGTAATCTACACATATCCTGCTGTGTATGCTAATTTATGCAAATATTTTTATGTGTACCTGAATAAAAACTTGCTTATCAGAAGATCATTCATATGTAAGTTTATTTAGGAACATTGCTGCACACTAACAGCACCTTTCAAGGCAGGTGAAATCGCTGACCTAGAAAATGTACAGAGAACCTTCACTGTACGCATAACTGTGATAAAACACCTGGGGGCGCTTGAAGTTCCTCAACCTGTACTTCCTGGAACGCAGGCGAGAGAGGTACATGATTATATATACCTGAAAAATCGTAGAGGGACTAGTACCAAACTTGCACACGAAAATCACTCCCTACGAAAGCAGACGATGCAACATCCCCCAGGGGTGTCACTAGCACGTTAAGAGACAACACAATAAGTGTCAGGGGCCCGAGACTGTTCAACTGCCTACCAGCATACATAAGGGGGATTACCAATAGACCCCTGGCTGTCTTCAAGCAGGCACTGGACAAGCAACTAAAGTCAGTACCTGACCAGCCGGGCTGTGGCTCGTACGTTGGATTGCGTGCAGCCAGCAGCAACAGCCTGGTTGATCAGACCCTGATCCACCATGGGGCCTGATCACTGACCGGGCTGTGGGGGCGTTAATCCCCGGAACTCTCTCCAGGTAAACTCCAGGTACACATAATTACAGTTATCATACATTGCGTAAATTACATAGGATAAATAAAAAAATGTTAAGTGACAGTGTTAGTATAATAACCGCCCTAAACCCATTTTTATTTTTAACGAGGCCCGGTGGCCTGGTGGCTAAAGCTCCCGCTTCACACACGGAGGGCCCGGGTTCGATTCCCGGCGGGTGGAAACATTTCGACACGTTTCCTTACACCTGTTGTCCTGTTCACCTAGCAGCAAATAGGTACCTGGGTGTTAGTCGACTGGTGTGGGTCGCATCCTGGGGAACAAGATTAAGGACCCCAATGGAAATAAGTTAGACAGTCCTCGATGACGCACTGACTTTCTTGGGTTATCCTGGGTGGCTAACCCTCCGGGGTTAAAAATCCGAACGAAATCTTATCTTATCTTATCTTATCTTACAGCGAAATTATAGTAGGTATATATACCGTCGCCCATTTAAGGCAGATGAAATATGAGCTTTGGAGAAAGTATGAGACACTCTCTCTATATATATTAATTTAGAGAAATAGAGATTGTCAAGAAATTTTAAACTCTCAGTGAATGTTATTTGCTTAACCTCAGCTGAGAAAGATGTAAGTTACTTATTAGGAACCGAGTCCAAATTTCTCACTAGGTAGGTAGGCAGGCAGGTAGATAGGTAGGTAGGTAGGTAGGTAGGCTGGCAGGTAGATAGGTAGGCAGGTAAGTAGGCAGGCAGGTAGATAGGTAGATAGGTAGGTAGATAGGTAGGTAGATAGGTAGGTAGGTAGGTAGGCAGGCAGGTAAGTAGGCAGACAGGTAGATAGGTAGGTAGGCAGGCAGGTAAGTAGGCAGGCAGGTAGATAGGTATGTAGGTAGATGGGTAGGCTGGCAGGCAGACAGGCAGGTAGGCAGATAGGTAGGCAGGCAGGTAGGCAGATAGGTAGGCAGGCAGGTAGGCAGATAGGTAAGCAGGCAGATAGATTGATAGGCAGGTAGGTAGGCAGGTGTATGTGCATATGTATGCATGCATGTGTATGTCGTGCCGAATAGGTAAAATTGGTCAATTAGCAAGAACTCGTTAAAAATTAATTTCTTTCTAAAATTTTCTCTTATACGTTTAAATACGTATATATATATTTTCATTATGTTAATGTAAATATTAATAATTTTGTACCAAAAGAACCTTAGAAAACTTACCTAACCTTATTATAACAAGCGTAATTTAATTTAGCCTAATCCAACTAAATATATTTTACATAAATTTACAATAATTTAATAATAAACAGACACAATGAAACAATTTTTTTCGTTAAGTTCAGAATGATTTTATCGAAATTGTTCCACACACAAATTTTCGCTTGCCTTATTCGGCAAGAAGAGCGTTTTACCTATTCGGCATAATAATATATATATATATATATATATATATATATATATATATATATATATATATATATATATATATATATACATATATATATATATATATATGTATATAGGTGAGCAGCATGCAAGCAAGTGTGGGTTCGTGCGTATATGCACGTACGTGGGTCATATGTGTACCATGATAAATGCACCAGAAGACAAGGACACACAGGATGTGAGACATCTTCCAGCTTAAGGAATCCTTCAAGCAATTTTGAATTACAGCAAATTTACGCAGAAAAAAAAAATGCTTACTTGACAATGCATGTTTGCAAGACGCCTTCCACCTTAGTGCTTCAAGGGTGACTTAAACATGACTTACACCTAGAGTGAGGTAAACAAGAGGTTCAGAGCAATAAATTAAGGGGGAATATTAAAAGGAAGACGGTGCTTGTAGAAGTCATAGTTTTTCCTGTATAAGACGCAAATGATTAACCTCTGGAAGATTTGCCATTTAAAAGCTGGTAAACTCAGCTGAGGCGGGTTTCCTGGTTACTAGGTGGCGAGTGAGTAGTTTAGGCTGTTTCCTGGGTAAGTAGGGGAGTGAAAAATGGCTTAATAAGATGAGAATTTGGTAAAATATGACGGGGTGATGTTACGCTGTGTCGCTGCGCTGCTGTCAGCGGCGGCGGCTCCTGATTGGTCAGTTTTGACAAGCGTCGTTTACCCGCCATTTCTCTGCCCAGTCGATTATATACAGGTTACGGAGCTTCCAACAGCCTTAAAATGTCTGACGAGGAGACCAAGAAGCCATTGAAGGAGGTAAGAGGGTGCGGGGGTGAGTGAGGGAGGTGTTGGAGGGTGTGTGATGGTGTGTTGGAGTGTTGGTGGTGGTGTAGCGCTCCTCCAACACTACCTCCACCACCACGCCACCATCACACACCACCACCACCACTCGGGCTATTTTTGAATGCTGACCGCTTGTTCCAGTGTTAATTGATGCTCGCCTGGTAGCTGATTAATAAAGTGTTGGAGGAGGTGTTGGAGTGTGGGAGGAGGCAATGTGGTGGTGTTGGTGCTGAGGGAGAGCGCCAGTTATGCTCTTATGAGACCACCAGCCGGGACCACATTATTTTCCAGAATTGTTCACTGTAAATTACCTTGAGGGGGTAACAGTAGTTAGTTTTGAGGGAGATACTGAGGGAGAGTCACGTCAGTAGGTAAGTGAGGGAGAGAATTACTAGTTACACCACCAGGCTTGTCTACCTCCTACACCTCTCGACCTCTTATTATCACATTATTTCTAATGTACTTGGCCCCACAGGGTTTTTTCATGTGTATAAATGTGTGATTGTTTGAGATAATGGTTGTGATAGTGTTGTCAGGATCCAGGATCAAAGCTTAGGTTAGGAAATGTTTTATTTGAGTGTGGTGACCAGACATGACCTTGTACAGGTCCATAGTGAGGTTATTGTAACACAAAAGACATGACTACTACTCATTCTCCAAGTGCTATATGACCCTTAGGGGTTTACTACTTCCCTTTGAATATAATAATCTGGTTGTGCCAAAGACTGACCAGGTATTTTTTTTTTTCTTTTTTTTTTTTTTACAAAAGTCTGATAAATGGCTTAATGCATGTAGCATCACTGGCAAAATTTGTCACACCATGTACATATGTTTGTGTGATATACAAATAATTTATTAATTCAGTTTGATGCCATTTTATTGCTAAAGGCTTGATTATCATTCATTCCTAAATCACTGTATATAAACCCTTTGGGTTGAGTACTACCCCATGAATATAATATGCTGTAATACTAAAGAAAAGTATAGTATATTTTGCATACATCTTGTGGATGAGCTCTGTAATGTTTTCTTGGCTGTCCGGAGGATTTTTCATTGGAACGGAAAGACTGATTAAATTGTAGTTTTGTGCACTTTGCATCGCTGATCAAATTAGATGCAACATGTGAATGACATTATGTAATGCAAAGCCATTTAGTATTTGTAATAGTTCCTTCTATTTTGAATTCAAGCACTAGTGATGTAATTGGCATCAGTAGTGACAAACTAAATTGCTTGTACTCTCGCATAGAATATTGTTCAGTGTTGACAGCTCTGTTCAGGTCAGGAGAGATGTTAGAGCTGGAGCAGATAGGAATCATCTACAGCCCTTATACAGCTAGTAAAGCACTTTAATTACTGGGAACCCTTCAAAGTCCTAAGTGCTTACTTGCAGGAGTCGAGAGGAGAAAGCGAGAGAGGGGTATGTGATAATGTATACATGGAAAGTACATGAGGGACTAGTGCTCAATCTGTATACTGACAATGGAGTGAGGAATGTGGGAGGAAGTGTAAAACAACCTCACTGAAAAGCAGGGGCACTGTGGTGACAGCAAGAGAACATTGTCGACATCTGTGGGCCCATACTATTCAAACTTAAACTAGAATATATTAAAAATGCTGCCAGAACAAGTGTACAGGTCATCAAGAGGAAACTAGTCAAGTACTGTATCAACCATGTTGTGGATATGACTCACGAAATCGTAATGACACGATTACAAACAAACCATACCCCGGCTGGGATTGAACCCGCGATCTAGTGGCTAACGCGATGGGCTGGAGTTTTGAGACTCTCTGACCGCGGGTTCAATCCCAGCCGGGGTATGGTATGTTGTGGATATGTTAGCCACTGGGCTTCCAGCAGCAACAGCCTGATTGACCAGAAAAGAACCAGACAATCCTGGCCCAGGGCTGAGTTGCAGGAGTAGGTATATCACTATATTCATGCCGTTTCTTTACTCTCAGGTAGGGACCAACAGTCCCACATGACCCTTTCAAATTTACCTGAAATTTTACTGAAGTATGCATATACAGGTCAAAAGAAGTTCTGTAATGTTTGAGTTCTCAATTTGTAGTATATGTATGTGGTACAATGACGAGGGCCCTCTGTGCAGGGGCAGGTCTAGTTGTCGCAAGCCTCTCTGCAAATAATTTTCTTTGACAGGATTATGCAAATATCTGAACCTATGCAACTTTTGGTGACGAGTTCTAAAGTCACAGTCTTGGGACCCATAAAACTCTTCATCTTCAACAATATGATTCAAATTAGTCTAGTTTACCGCATGAAAAGAATCTTATTTCAGTCATCAATAACTCGTAATGAAAATGTTACTGCAACAAGATTCTCAGGTGACTTAATTATCCATGTGGACACCATCACAAACTTTAAATATCAGTTTTCAAGCTTTGTTGCCATGAAGACTACATAAACTTGCACTCTCAAATACAGAAAGGAATTTTCACCTATCTTTGGAGACTGACATCAGAAAACTCTCCCATTTTTTCAAAGTGTGCCATTAAAAGTGTAGGTTTTTTAGCTAAAAAAAAAATCACTTTTTTTTTTTGTGATAGGGTCTTTCCATTTAACCCCTTCAGGGTCCAAGGCCCAAATCTGAAGTGGTGCCCCAGTGTCCAAGACTTTAAAAAAAAAAAAATTGTTATTTTTTCTTATGAAATGGTAGAGAATCTTTTTGTGAAGGTAATAAAACAAAAAGTACGAAATTTTATGGAAAATTGACGAAATTATGCTCTCGCGAATTTTGATGTGTCAGCGATATTTACGAATTGGCGATTTTGCCGACTTTGACTCCCATTTTAGGCCAATTACATTATTCCAGTCAACCAAATTCTTAGCTATTTCACTAGTATTACTTCTATTCTATCGATTGAGCACAAGAAATCGCCAAGTCAACTGTTTCAACTACAAATTAAAGTGATCGGAAATTGTTAATTTGGCCAATTTAACACAAAGTTCAAAATATTCCAATTTCAAAATAGGGTCCAGAATAAACAATGTAGGTATTCCTGGAACTAAACTAACATTTCCTCTGTTTATTAGTTACGTTTTGAGGCTTTACAAATAAATTCCATTTTGATTTTTTATTCACATAATGAATTTTTATTCACACCAAAAAATAGAAGATTTACTGTTATGCAATACTGTAATAATTGTATAAATATCATCACCATATTTGTGAATGCATATTAGACCCACCAGCTGGCGTGTGTTAGACGTGTGAGGTCGTTTGTTTACTCTTGAATATCGGCAAAAATTTAACATTTCTGCTACTTTGAGCTCAGTTTCAAGCCATTTCCAGTGCTAAAACCAACCAAAATCATCTCTATTTCTGTAATATGTCTTCCATTCTATCAAATGAGATCAAGAAATCGCAAATACAACTGTAAAAAACATACGAAAAAACACTGCAAAGTCGCTGTTTTATTTGAAAATCATGATTTCAGTTTTTTTCTCTCATTATACACAGTGTGCTGCAGGATCTGTTTTATGTGGTGCACACATACCACATAGATGTATTCTCTCATATCTAGGCCCAAATGTACCACTCAGTTTATCAGAGTGAGCTGAGCTCATGACGTAGATCTACGGTTTGGACCCTGAACGTAAAGCCGTAGATCTACAGGACGGACCCTGAAAGGGTTAAGGGATGAAAATAAGCAGTGAAGATATATCCACACTGCGCAGGCACATTTCAGTGCCTGCTCTAGTGCATAAGAAACTGTGCATAACAGGATTAACCCCTTGACTGTCGCAACCCCCAATCCTGATGTGTCTCTGGTGTCGCAAAATTTAAAAAAAAAAAAAAATTATTTTTTCTTATGAAATGATAGAGAATCTTTTCCCGATTGTAATGACACCAAAAAAACGAAATTTGATGGAAAACTGACGTAATTACGCTCTCGCAAAGTTAGCAACCTTGGCAATATTTACAAATCGGCGATTTCACCCACTTTGAGCCCTATTTTCGGCTAATTCCATTGTTCCAGTCGACCAAACTCCTAGCTATTTCTTTAGAACTCCATTTTTTCTATCAATTGAGTACAAGAAACTGCCCATTTACCAATCTCAACTACCCAATAACGTGGTCAGAAATTTGCAATTTGGCCAATTTCACGAAAATTAAAAAATATGACAATTTCAAAATAAGGTCCAGAATGAACAATGCAGACATTCCTGGCTCTAAAATAACATTTTCTTTGTTCATCAGTCATGTCTCCAGGCCCCTCTGATATTACTCTTGCTTTCTATTTTGAATTTTTATTCAAACAAAAAATAGAAGATTTACTATTATGCAGACTACTCCAATACTGTAATAATTGTATAAATAACATCAACCCATTCATGACTGTATATTAGAATGGCTAGTTGGACATTTATTGGACAATGATGTCATTTGTTTACTTTTGAACATTGGCAAAAATCAAACATTTCCCCAACTTTGAGCTCCATTTCCAGGTTCTTTTTATAGTAAAATCAATCAAAATCATCTCTTTTTCTGTAATATGTTTTCCATTCTATCAAATGAGACCAAGAAAACGAGAATACAACCATAAATACTATACGAAAATAGACCACAAAGTCGGCATTTTAATTAAAAAAAACGGCCAGTTTTTTTTTTTCTCATTATGCACTGCGTGCTCCAGGATTTTTTTTATGTGGTGCACACTGACCACACAGACCCATTCTCTCACATGTGGGCCTACCAGCTTTCTCCTTCTTGATTTGAAGCCGCTAGAATTTATGAGTATATATACGTCAAACACGGTACCTCGTAAGACGTATATATACGGCCGCGACAGTCAAAGGGTTAAGCATTCTTGTACAACTTTTGGTGCAGATTTCACAAATCATAGTATGGAGTTTTTATAGGTCGTGAGTTTTGTGCAGTTTAATTTGAGATTAGTCAAAAACATTTCACATGACTTGTGTTTAAACATGTTAATTTTTAACAAAGCATTACTGTAACATGATTAGTAATCTATGAACTTCAGAGCCTTGCTCATGCCATATTAGTTTTAAGACTAATAAGACATTTTCTTTTTCTAATATTACCACATCATCATCACATGTTAATTACTATATATTGTCAAATGTTTCAATAAAATATTCTGCAAGGCTGTCTTCTTATGCTGTGCTTGTGTGATTTAAAATGTTTTCTACAGTTTGTGAAAGCCTACGTTAACAGTTCTTGTATTGTGCATAATGTTGTGTAATTTATGAAGGTCCTGTTTATTTTTGCTCTTTCCAACAGTTGATTAACCCAACATTTTGTTTTTACAGGAGGTAAAAATAATTGCAATTCAGATGGAGAGCAGATTGGGCCCATGTACCATTGGATTAGCTGACAGTGCGAACAAAGGTCGCCTAATGACATTTCACATAAATGTGAGCTGAATAATTGAGCAGGTTTGCAATGTAAGACCAACAGTTAAATAAGCGATCAGGCTTCAGGTTGGACTCCGAAGCTCACACACACACACACACACACTTGTATCATGTATACAGCCTTGCTTTTAACCAACTATGAACTACAGTAAATATCTTGCTGCAATTCCTTTGCAAAGAAAAAGCACCATGCAAAGAAGAGCCTCTGAATAGTTGACTGTTTACTGTCAGACAGGTTTCAAGAAGTGAAGCCAGGACAAAAACTGTTTCATGTACAACAGTTATTCGAAAACAAGGTTGATTGTGAAGATGATTTAATGATGGATGTTTGATGTCGGGAACATCCTAACAGCTTTTGGCATTTCTCCAGTACTATTTCAAAACTTTGGCATTTCAACAAGATTGTAAAACCTGCCCAAACACTGAAAGCTAAGGAATTATGGCAGTGCCCTAATTCCTATGGGATGAAAACACATTTTGCTGCAAGTCATCATGTCAGGCATAGAGGAACAATTCAAAATCACAAGGCTGTGAGCAATGGTACCTGAAAGAAGCCCAAACAAGGCATGGGAACCCATGGCAAAGAAGCCTGATTCCAGGCTTAGGGACTTGTGGTAAAGAAACCTGTCAGGCTTGGGAACCTGTGGTAAAGAAACCCAATTACAGGCTTAGGAACCTTGGCAAACAAACCTGATCTGAAGCTTAGGAACCTATGGCAGAGATCCAGCATCAGGCTTGGTAACCTGTGGCAAAGAAACCATATCTCAGGCTTGAGAACCTGTGGTAAAGAAACCCACCCATGGCTGGTTTTGCCTGGCTATTGGGCATGGCCCCTTGGTAGTGCCAGAGGCACTACAGACCAACTCAATGCAGTACCATGAATACAGTACAGTGCTGAGCATCAGATGTTTGACAGCTGTTGACTTGCACCACAGAGAAACCATGACATCTTGTATAATGCACAGCATTGTTTCTGTGTAACAGCATCCATTGAAACACGTGATTATTTGCAATATTGCTGTTCAGTACAGAATATCTCTTATCTTCAGTCCTTGTTATTGTCCCTTAAATGGAAGACCCTATCTCAGAAAAAGGTGATTTGTGTCGCTAACGCCTCCTCTTTCTAAAAGTGCACTTTGAATAAATTTGGAGAAAGTTTTTTTTTTTTTTAATACCTGTCCCCAAAGATAGGTGAGAATTTATCATATTTGCGAATGCAGGTTTACGTGACATTTTCTCGGGAACCCAGAATGCCTGGAAGCTGATCTTTAGATTGTAATGGTACACATGTGGATAATTAGTCACCAAGATATCTTTCTGCAAAAACATTTTTGTTTTGAGTTATTGATGACCAAAATCAGAGTTCCATTTCACATGGCAAATTATTTTGCAGACTTTCAAGTCGTATTGTGATAGAAACAAAGGTTTCTGTGTCCCAAGGTTGGTATTTTTTTAACTCGGCACTAGAAGCTGCATAGGTTCAGATGTTTGTTCATTCTACCACTTCTGGATTTATAGTAAAAACCCATAAAACAGACTAGGGTAGTGGGGTCTTACCTGTCCTCGGGAAATTGTAAAATGTTGAATATTTCCGCTATTTTGAGCCTCATTTCAAGCTACTTCCAGTCACAGAACCAGCCAAAATCATCTCTATTTTAGTAGTATGTCTTCCTTTCTATTAATTGATACCAGGTAATAGCCAGTAAAACCATAAAATCTATAAAAAAAAAAAAAAAATTGCTATTTTAAACCCAACACAAGGTTATAATACTGTGGTAGCAGAAGTTTTTTTTTTTTTTTATGCTGTGCACAAACTCAGTCTCATATCTTGGCCAAAATTTGCTGCACAAAGTGTACTTGAGAGTGCTGTGCTTAAAACATAGATGCTGAGTGGCTATCAAAGGGGCTATCACCAAAACAATTTATAGAAAATTGGTATTAAAGAGGTAGTAAAGAAATTTTTTGCTGAATGTTTAACAAAAAGCAATAGGACCAAATGAGATAGCAACATGGATAATAAGAATGTTGAGAGTAATTGAGCTAAAAATATGTAGATTTTACTACAAAAAGGTAAATTGTCAGACAGTGCCATGTCTCTAGGCTTTTCCTATACAATACTTGCCCCTCAAAGGAGGTTCCTTGATGCTGGTGGGAAATTGGATCTGTTCTCTAGTTCCATGAATTGAGCCTGGATATCTTCCATCTTCCCCCCCCCCCCCACATGCACTCCCCCATGAATATAATAATATACATACAGTGGTACCTCGAATTTCAGCCATATTTCGTTCCAGAAGGCTGTTTGAGTGCTGTTACCAAACAAATTTGTTCCCATAAGGTATAATGTAAATTAGATTAGTCCATTTCAGACCCCCAAAAATACACTTACAACAGCACTTACAAAAATACACTTACATAATTGTTCAAGTTGGGAGCTGTTTGAAATTCGAGGTACCACTCGACTTGCCTCCCATTTTGAATTGATCGTCAAACACACAAAAAAAATGAAAGTCAGAAAAGTTGCCAGTTTTATACTGTTTTCAACAAATTTCAGTTTCAAAAGCCTTTTTCAAAAGCACTTTTTTTTTCCTTCTGAATTTGTCAAAAAGTAAACTTTTATTGCTTCACAGTTGTTGAACAATAACCAGGAATGTTTGGTCATGGTTTAAGCCATACCGGTAATTGATGCAGACTTAAAACCCATAAAACAAACTGGGAGGTAAGGAGGCATTTACCCTATTTTGAAACCCATTTCAGGCTACTTCTGGTTTTGACCCAACAAAAAACCATTGCACATAATAATGGAATAATGAGCTGATGTAGGTAACAGCTCTTAGCTTGTCAATAAAGTT
Organism: Cherax quadricarinatus; assembly: GCF_038502225.1. Classification (NCBI taxonomy): domain Eukaryota; kingdom Metazoa; phylum Arthropoda; class Malacostraca; order Decapoda; family Parastacidae; genus Cherax; species Cherax quadricarinatus. The sequence continues at coordinate 6,649,098 of NC_091328.1, read as the reverse complement.
AGGAATCCTTAACCTGTAAATAGCTTGTCAATAAAGCTAGGGATCCTTAACCTTGTCAAACCATGTGTAAAAAAAAAAAAAAAAAAAAAAAAAAAAGTTCTGCAAATATTAGTAATTAACCCCTTGACTGTCGCAACCCCAAATCCTGAGATGTCTCCTGGTGTCGCAAAATCCCCCCCCCCCCCCAAATTCTTATGAAATGATAGAGAATCTTTTCCCAATTGTAATGACACCAAAAGAACACAATTTGATGACTGATGGAATTACTCTCTCGCGAAGTTAGCAACCTTGGCGATATTTGCAAATCGGCGATTTCGCCCACTTTGAGCCCTATTTTCGGCTAATTCCATTGTTCCAGTCGACCAAACTCATAGCTATTTCTTTAGAAATCCATTTTTTCTATCGATTGAGCACAAGAAACTGACCATTTACCGATTTCAACTACCCAATAACATGGCCAGAAATTTGCAATTTGGCCAATTTCACGAAAATTAAAAAATATGACAATTTCAAAACAGGGTCCAGAATGAACAATGCAGACATTCCTGACTCTAAAATAACATTTTCTTTGTTCATCAGTCATGTCTCCAGGCCCCTCTGATATTAGTCTTGCTTTCTATTTTGAATTTTTATTCAAACAAAAAATAGAAGATATACTGTTATGCAGACTGCTGTAATATTATAATAATTGTATAAATGTTAGCCCATTCATGACTGCATATTAGAATGGCTACCTGGACATTCATTGGAAAATGACATCATTTGTTTACTTTTGAACATCGGCAAAAATCAAACATTTCCCCTACTTTGAGCTCCATTTCAAGGTTCTTTACATAGTAAAACCAATCAAAATCAACTCTATTTCTATAATATGTTCTCCATTCTATCAAATGAGAGCAAGAAAACGAGAATACAACAATAAATACTATACGAAAATAGACCACAAATTCGGCATTTTAACTAAAAACAAAAAGTCGGGGTTTTTTTTTTTCTCGTTATGCACTGTGTGCTGCAGGATTTTTTTTATATGGTGCACACTGACCACACAGACCCATTCTCTCACATGTGGGCCTACCAGCTTTCTCCTGCTCGTTTTGAAGCCTCTAGAGTCTAGAATTTATGAGTGTACGTATATACATCAAACACGGTGGCTCATAAGACGTATATATACGACCGAAACGGTCAAAGGATTAAAAGAAGTATATGAACATAATGAAGATTGAATACAATGAGCATAGCTCTGTTTCTACAAGTATGTAATTTCACTGTTGTCCAACAATATTTGTTTACTGATACACATGTGTAAATTTGTCACTCTTCCTCAATGATGCTCAACCAAATATTTATGGACAGTATACATGTAGCAGATTTAAAACCCAAATAAATACATCTATATATGTACTGTGCATATGTATGTACAGTGGAACCTCAAATATAGAACTTTCTTCGGTCCAGAATTTATTCCCATCAGGAATAATGTAAATTAGATTAGTCCATTTCAGAAACTCAAAAATACACTTATAAAAGCACTTACAAAAATACACTTACATAATTGGTTGAGTTGGGAGCAGTTTGATTTTTGAGGTTCCACTGTACCTGTGTTTTTCTGTATAGGAAGCATTTTCAAATACGTAACATACTAAAATTCCTCAGATGTTTTTGGGGGGCAAAAAACAAAAAAAAAAAAATCTCATTATACTCCTTTCAGACAGCAGATGAAGAAATGAAGGAAGTTGAGGATGCCAAGGATGTCAAGGCAGAAAAACCTGAAACTAAAGAGAAACAAACAGATGATGAGGAAGAGGAAACTAAAGAAGAAAAGAAAGATGAGGCATCAAAGAAAGGAGAGGTAGATGAAGAGGAAGGAGAAGAGGAAGAGACAGAGGAAAAGGAGAAAAAAGAAAGGAAAGAAAGAAAAAGAGAGAATGTGACTAAAACCCCTAAAAAAGAAAGTAAGTTGTTTTTTATTATAGATTCCCCTTCTCCAGATTTAACCTCTTCAAGGGGGGCTCCTTGGCATGGTGAAGAGGCTCTTGGTCTGAGGAATTAGCCCTGTCGGTCTTCTTCCTCAGACCGAACCTAATTACCCCCCATTCTCCCCTCCCCTATCCCATCCTCCCCTTTTTCCATTCCTCCTACTCCTCCTCACCCCTCCCTTTTGCCCTTCCTCTTCTTGGCCTTCGTGATTTCTCCCACAGGCGCACTAGTTCCTAGGTAGGGGAAAGGACACCGGGGTCCATCCCATTCCGTTGAGGTTTCTTGGCGGTGGCGTAGTTTGCCGTGGAATCTGGATTGCCTGGGGATGTCCCGATCCCTCTCCGGTATCCCGGAGTAGCTTTGGGTGTCTTTTGGGCGACGGGTGTATCTCTGGAAGCCACCTTTCGGATTCCGGGGGTGGTGGCTGAAGGAGGTATGCTTTGTGGCGGATATCCGGCCGCCCTCTCTTTTGTCCACCGAGGTAGCTCGGCAGATGTGAGGTTGCTATCCCAGATTGCTGGTTTACTGGCATGAAGGGTAGGGTATGGCACGGGTTCCATGCTGCATCTGCGCTACTAGCGGTGTCGAGTCCTCTTGGGCGCGGAGGGGGATTTCCGGCCCTTTCATTCCTCCTGGGAACTATTCCTCCCCGCTCCCCCCTTTTTTTATTCTTTTTTTTATTTTTATTTTCTTTTCTTCTTTCTTTTTTTTTCTTAAAAACAAAAAGCAAAGGAGTAACCTAACCATGGCAGCCCTAGTCCATGAAACCACTTCCCCCGGGCCCCTTCTTGATACCGCACCCCATTCTGACCCTGCCTTGTGTTTAGACCACTCTTCGGACACTCCTGATGCCCCTGTACCTCTTGCTGGTGCTGTTTCCTCACCCGCTTCAGGTACCGGGGCTTCGGCTGACTCCTTCGATTTGTCTGAACTCCGCTCTCCTTTGACTATGCTTCCGGCTTCTCCCTCTACGGTACGGCAATTTTCGAATCGCCCACCCATTTCCTGCCGGACCAACTCCGGTCCTACTCCTAAACGCCAACGTCAATCTCCTGATGATGCTCCGTCGTTACCTTCCCATTCTACTCGGAAACGACCGACACGTCAAGCACTCCCTCTCCACGCTCAGTTTCGGACCACACAATGGACTAAATTCTTTACTTTAAGACCAACTTCTTCTTCTGCCTACCTTTCTGACCATAGTATTGCCAAAGCGCTCCTGCGTCATGTTGGCAGAGATATTTCATTTCACGCTCTCAAGAGCGGTACACGCATCGTCACTGTCCAGAATGCTACCCAAGCTCATGATCTTTCTCTCCTTTCGAATATCGATACTACTCCTATCACTATTGAAAAACATCTTTCTCTCAATTCTTGTAGTGGTACTGTCATTCTGCCCCATACCATAGTCCAACAGAATTTCCAGTCATGTGGCAATGACATTTTTGAACAGCTGGAACTCCAGGATCTCCCAATCCTCAAAGTAGACACTTATGTCCTTCCTGCCCGGGGGCGGAGACGTTACCCTTGCAATGTGGCTCGTTTAACTTTTGACAGCCGAGAACTCCCGTCCTCTGTATATGTCGCGGGACATCGGTTACAAGTTCGAAAGGTGATACCTACACCGCAACAATGTAGAAATTGCTGGCGTTTTGGTCACCCAGCGAAATATTGCAGATCTATGGCCGAATGCCCAGTCTGTGGTGCCGACAACCATTCTAATACATCTTGCAGTCAACCTCCATCTTGCCTTAATTGTAATGAAGCTCACCCTTCGTACTCCCGCCGTTGCCAGGTCTACTTAAATGAACGTGAAATCCGTTGCCTCAAAGAGGCAGAAGGTCTCCCTTATGCTATGGCAGTTACTCATCTCCGCCTCCAATTGAGACTACCCCGTGTTTCTTATTCTCGTGTTTCCAAACATCCCCCTAATTCTGGGGTCCCATCTTCTGCAGCCTCCTCTGTTGTTACCCCTCCCATAGCCACTATGGCATCTAATCCTTTTGCTGTCCTTGGCTCTGACGTCCAGACTACAACTCAGTCTGTTCTCACATCTTCGCGTCCTTCCTCACAAGCCCCAGTATCGACAAGACCTCGTACGACACCTAATACCAATCGCCCCTCTACTCAGAAGTCCAAAAAATCCACATTGCTCAAATCTTCTTTGCCCCTTCCTTCCCTTCTTCCACCTCCACACGTTACCTTTCCAGTCTCTGTACCTAGTTCTTCCCCTCTCTCTGGCTCTATTACAAGTGTGGAGATTCACCCTCCTCCTCGTACTATGCCTTCCACCCCCGTCCCCTCCCAAGTTTCTCCCTCTTCTGTCACCTCCCAGGTTTCTACCTCTTCTGTCCCCCCCCACACTTCATCTCCAGTCCCTTACACTTTTCCCTCCCCCTCTACTTTGGTACAGTCCATTACTGTCCCAATCTTTACTCACCCTCCTCCTCCTATCTCCAATATGGTTTCCCATACATCTTTGAATTCAGAAACACTTGAAGCCATTTCAGAATATATTGCAGAGACTAAACCTTCAATGGACACTGATTCACTTCCTGTTCCTTCTCTTCCCTCTCCTCCATCTTCACAACCCCATTCTTCGCAACGCTCCGTTCCTTCGCTACTTGAACATCTTCCAATGCCACCACACGTTGACTTTTGTAACCCCTCTAGTCCGTAGGTGCCTTTACCTACAGATTCCTGATATTTTCTTCATCGCCAATCATGGCCTATTTACAGTGGAATATCCGCGGCCTCAGGGGTAATCGGGGTGAGCTTCAGATGTTGCTTTCCAGGTTTTCCCCTGTTGGTGCTTGCTTACAAGAACCAAAATTACACTCGGCTGTTTTCCAACCTATCTCAGGCTATAATTTATTGTATTCTTCGGATCCTTTCTCAGATGGGACCTTTAATGAAAGTGCCCTTCTTCTACGCAATGATATTCCGTACTGTCAACTATTTGTCCATACCTCGCTGCATTACACTGCAGCCCGTATCCACTTGAATAAGTGGTTTACAATATGTTCTTTATATCTCTCTCCTTCTCGAGCATTTTCTATCCCAGACTTTGCCTTTCTTGTTTCATCCTTACCACCACCACTTCTGTTACTTGGTGATTTTAATGCCCACCATTTCCTCTGGGGGGGGGTCTCATTGTGACTCACGTGGCATTCAGTTGGAGGCTTTTCTTGCCTCTCACCCCCTCCATGTTTTAAATACGGGTACTCCCACCCATTTTGATCCTCGTACTCATACTCTCTCTTGCATCGATCTATCAGTCTGCTCTTCCTCCACTGCACTAGACTTCACCTGGTCTGTTCTACCAGACTTACATGACAGCGATCATTTTCCGATCATTCTTACTTCTCCTTCCTATTCACCACCTTCCCGTAACCCTCGCTGGCAATTTGATCGGGCAAATTGGGATCTTTACTCACACCTCACTGCTTTTAGTGAGGTTCCTTCTTCATCCTCCATTGATGAGCTCCTACACATCTTCTCGACATCAGTTTATACCGCAGCTTCTCATTCTATACCCCAAACCTCAGGCAGGCATTCTCAGAAGTGCGTGCCTTGGTGGTCTCCTGCTTGTGCTCGTGCAGTACGTTTGAAACGTGCTGCATGGGGCAGGTACCGGTACAATAGAACCGCTGAGAGACTTGTTGATTTTAAGCAGAAGCGTGCGATAGCTCGCCGTGTCATCCGTGAAGCTAAACGCACTTGTTGGCGAGACTATGTTTCCACCATCACCTCTGCTTCTTCTATGAGTGCAGTCTGGAAAAAAGTGAGGAAATTGAGTGGTAAATACTCTCCTGACCCGGCTCCTGTTCTACGGGTCACTGGTGTTGATATAGCAAACCCTCTCGACGTTGCCATTGAACTTGGCACACATCTGGTCCGTATTTCCCGAGGGCCCCATCTATGCCCCTCGTTTCTTTCCTCAAAGTCTGCCAGAGAGTTAGTACCCTTGGACTTTTCTTCTCTCGGAGAAGAACAGTATAATGTGCCTTTTACACTTCAAGAACTGGAGGCAACGCTCTCAGCCTGCCGATCATCGGCAGCTGGGCCTGATGACATTCATATTCGTATGTTACAACATTTACATCGGTCAGCCCTTGTAGTCCTCTTACACCTCTTCAATCTTATTTGGGCACAAGGAGTTCTTCCCCAGCTGTGGAAATCTGCCATTGTTCTCCCTTTCCGCAAACCGGGTACTACAGGACATGATGCCTCCCACTATCGCCCCATCGCTCTTACAAGTGCAGTTTGCAAAGTGATGGAACGCCTCGTAAATCGACGTTTAATGTGGTATTTAGAGACTCACAACAGTCTCTCCGCTAGTCAATATGGCTTTCGTAAGGGTCGTTCTACCATAGACCCCTTACTACGCTTGGATACGTATGTTCGTAATGCCTTTGCGAATAATCACTCAGTTATTGCCATATTTTTTGACCTTGAGAAGGCATATGACACAACTTGGAGGTATAATATTTTGGCCCAGGCCCATTCCTTAGGCCTCCGAGGCAATCTACCATCCTTCCTTAAGAACTTTTTAACTGACAGACATTTCCGTGTTCGAGTCAATAATGTTCTTTCCCCGGACTTCGTCCAAGCTGAAGGTGTCCCTCAGGGATGTGTTCTAAGCACAACACTTTTTCTCCTTGCTATAAATGATTTGGCCTCTGTTCTTCCACCCAATATTTGGTCATCACTCTATGTTGATGACTTCGCTATTGCTTGTGCAGGCGCTGACTGTCACCTTATTGCAGTTTCTCTCCAGCATGCGGTCGACCGTGTTTCCACTTGGGCCACCACACATGGGTTTAAATTTTCAAGTACCAAAACTCACCAAATTACTTTCACTAGACGCTCTGTTATCTCCGATCATCCTTTGTATCTCTATGGCTCCCGTATCCCCGAACGTGATACAGTCAGGTTTCTAGGCCTTCTCTTTGACCGTCGGTTAACCTGGAAACCTCACATTACCTCTCTGAAGGCAACTTGTCACAGCCGGCTAAACCTTCTTAAAACCCTTGCTCATCTTTCCTGGGGAGCTGATCGTCGAACTCTGCTTCGCCTACATTCAGCCCTCGTTTTATCGAAACTCGATTATGGTGACCAGATTTATTCCGCGGCCTCTCCTGCTACTCTCTCTAGCCTTAACTCTATCCATCACCAAGGCTTACGTTTGTGCCTTGGTGCTTTTCGCTCTTCCCCTGTTGAGAGCCTCTATACAGAAGCAAATGTTCCATCCTTGTCTGATCGCCGTGATGCCCATTGCCTTCGTTACTATGTACGCTCTCACGATCTACACAATCCTTCCATTTATAGAATGGTCACCGATATTAGTAGACATTCTTTATTCGTTCGCCGCCCCTGTTTGCTCCGTCCCTTTTCTCTTCGCCTACATTCACTCTTGTCTTCCCTTCAGTTACCACCTTTATATGTTCATGTAGCATCTCACTTTTCCCTGCCCCCCTGGGAAGTTCCAGCTGTTCGGGTCTGTTCTTTCTCACTCCCTTGCTCGAAAGCTCAACTGCCTACGGTGGCTTCCCGCTCTCTTTTTCTTGATCACTTCCACTCCCATTCTCATGCCACCGCTGTGTACACAGATGGCTCTAATTCTTCAGACGGCGTCGGATTCGCAGCAGTGTTTCCGGACAGCGTCGTACGAGGGCATTTACTATCTTCAGCTAGCATTTTTACTGCTGAACTGTATGCCATTCTTGCAGCACTTATTCGTATTGCATCTATGCCTGTGTCATCATTTGTAGTAGTCTCAGACTCCCTTAGTGCTCTACAGGCTATACGAAAATTTGATACATCTCATCCCCTAGTTCTCCGTATCCAACTTTGGCTACGCCGTATCTCTACCAAACATAAAGATATTGTTTTTTGTTGGGTCCCTGGTCATGTCGACGTACAGGGCAATGAACAGGCAGACACTGCTGCGCGGTCAGCAGTATATGACCTACCAATTTCCTATCGAGGTGTTCCATTTCTGGACTATTTTGCTGCAATAGCTACCCACCTTCGCACCCGTTGGCAACAACGTTGGTCAACTCTGCTCGGTAACAAACTTCATTCTATTAAACCGAGCATAGGTTACTGGCCGTCTTCTTGTCATCAGTGCCGAAGTTGGGAGACCACTCTCTCCCGCCTTCGCATTGGCCACACTCGTCTTACTCATGGGTATCTCATGGAGAGGCACCCTGTTCCTCTCTGTGAGCAGTGTCAAGTTCCAGTATCGATTAGCCACATTCTGTTAGACTGCCCTCTCTATCAACGAGCACGCAGAATTTACCTCCAACGTCGTCTTCGTTCTACTACTCTCTCTTTACCTTCCCTTCTTGCTGATGGACCCTCCTTTAATCCTGACTCTCTCATTGACTTCTTGACAACGACCGATTTACTCCACAAACTCTGATGATACTTTTCGCACTCCCCTCAGCCCTTTCTGGTTCAGTCTCTTACGGCCCTTTACCCTTTCACCATCCACTGCCCCGCTGTTATCCGTAACCTGTTGCTCATCCATCTCCCTTTTGCCACCTGATGCCCTCACTTCCTTCCTGCCCTGCAGCGCTGTATAGTCCTTGTGGCTTAGCGCTTCTTTTTGATTATAATAATAATCTCCAGATTTAAGGGAATATGTAGCCACAGTGGCATTATATGAAAATTCTAGTTTATGCATTATACTATACTGTGAAAGAAGAAAAATAGAAACTTTTGCAACTCTGCAGAATCCTCTGCCATTTCTCTAGATGCTGTATGATTCCTTTGGGAGGTTAGTCTCCATCCATGAATGTATTAATACAGAGGGTCCTGTTCAACCTATCCAGAGTCCTAAATATGTTGTACATACCTATTTTCCCATAAAGCAAAAATAAATCCATTGCACCCACTAACAAATGTGCTACTTTTTTTTTTTTTTTTTTCTTTTTCTTTTTCTTTTTCTTTTTCTTTTTCTTTTTCTTTCATATGAGAGCATTTATTATGGGAAACTAAGTGTTGGTTTCTCCTTGCTTTATGCAAAATCATGATTATGTGATGTCCTATTTCTGTTACTAATTTTGATGGTACAATATAAATTTGTTGTATGCAGTTGGTAAATTTTGCAAAGCACTTTGTAGATTCTTATTATGCAGAATTAAGTATTGATGTATGATAGTGCTTAGTACTGCTAGCAAGGGACTGGAATTTATTTACAGCATTAAATGTACACATATATACTGTGTGCTAGCATTTTTACCAAAATGGTTAATAAAAAATTATTTGAGCATGGTTGTGGATAATGCATAGGTCCTATGAATAAACCATAAGAAGAATTATTTATCCCTGTAGAAACATCTGGATGGTCTGAACAAGTGGGTTGATTGATGGTGGGAGTTATTGTGGATAAGTACCATGTACCATAGACTGGTAAAATATTAAATGCATCAGACAGAGGGACATGGGATATCATTGACAAAAGATGGTTGCTGTAATGGAATTGTGAGAAATTCTTATCCTGCCCTGGCCAACTTTAAAATGGCCTCTAGATTATGTGCATTGGGAAATGCTTAAAAGAAAACTGTTTAATATATGTTAGACTAAAATTGAAATATTTTTATGCACTAATGGTATAGTGTGGGCCATAAAACATAAGGATAAAAAAGTTCAAATACGTATCTTAATCATTGACCTCAGGAAGCACCATTAGTAGTTCCTCTTCACACCTCGATTCATTTACTGTTATGCATCAATCTTTTAAGTACAACACATTTGTAATACCAGACCATTTTATTAAGAAACATTTTGCTCAAGGTTAGCCATATCAATCAAATACACGTCATGAAAGATTTGAGGAATATATTGGAGTAGAGGAGTCGGGTTTCCTGATTGGAGTGTTTATCCTGGGTAGCAGTAAGTTGGCCAGTATATCTGACAGGCTAAAACTACTGGATTTCTGAGCAACAATGTTGGAAATGGCAAACATTAAAAATTTAAAGTGTCTCTTATGCAACTTGATCTTGAGCTTGAGTCTGGCCTCTCTCCACATCAAATGTTAAGCCATACCACGGGTGGGGTTTGAACCCGCGGTCAGAGTCTCAATACTCCAGACCGTCGCGTTAGCCACTGGGCCAGCTAGCTAGCTAGCTGGCCCAGTGGCTAACGTGACAGTCTGGAGTTTTGAGACTCTGACTGCGGGTTCAAACCCCACTCGTGCTATGGTTTGTTTGCAATTGTGTCATTACGATTTCATGAGTCATCAAATGTTAGCAAAAATAATGTTTCACATAAGTGGTACGTCAGAGCCAGTCAGTGGTTAATAAGTTGGGTTATTAAGGCTGGGTTACATTTTGTAACCTTAGATTAGGTTACATTTCTTACCATTTCCACAATAAACCCATTAAAATTGGGCATTTTAAGAAATAATTTGTCTGTCAATGCAGACCAAGACCTGGGCTCAGTATTACCTATCTGTAATATTAGTACAGTGGACCCCCGCATACCGATTTTAATCTGTGCAAGAGGGCTCATTGGTATGCGAAATAATCGGTATGCGAATGAATTTTCCCCATAAGAAATAATGGAAATCAAATTAATCCATGCAAGACACCCAAAAGTATGAAAAAAAAAACTTCTACCACTTGAAATATACATTTTCCTACACACAAAGAGAAGGATACATGCACAATAGTAGAGTAGTACATGCACAGTATATATTGTGCATGTACTAGTCTACTAAATGAAGAATAAATGACACTTACCTTTATTGAAGATGCAGCAATGACTGATGAGACACTGTGTCCTGGAAGTGCCTTTTCCCCCTGAGTACTGTAGGTCCTGTTTGGTATTTTCTTCCAGAACATGCCTTATCACACTGTGTATGTCACTACGATTCTTAAATCTCTCAAACCAACCTTTGCTGGCTTTGAATTCACCAATATGAGCACTAGTTCCAGGCATTTTTCCCTGTTCACCTGGGTGTTAGTCGACTGGTGTGGGTTGCATCCTGGGAGACAAGATTAAGGACCCCAATGGAAATAAGTTAGAGTCTTCGATGACACTGACTTTTTTGGGTTATCCTGGGTGGCAAATCCTCTGGGGTTAATTGTTTCTTGGTATATTCTCAATAAGCCACACCAACAACAGTGCTACAGCAGCAGCAGACGATGCTACAGCAGCAGCAGCAGCAGACGATGCTACAGCAGCAGCAGCAGCTGACAGTGCTACAGCAGCAGCAGACGATGCTACAGCAGCAGCAGACGATGCTACAGCAGCAGCAGCTACAGCAGCAGCAGCAGCTGTACCACCAATAGTAGCGATGGTTGATTGGGGTTTATTATACAACCTGGCCAGCTCGGAGACACGCACTCCACTTTCATACTTATCAATGATCTTTTTCTTCATCTCTATAGTAATTCTCACCCTTATTGCTGTAGGGTTGGCACTAGAAGCTTTCTTGGGGCCCATGGTCACTTATTTTCCAGATAAAATCACCAAAAACACTGTAATAATACGAAATGTTACGATTGTATGCTTGGATGCTACCGCGGAGGCTGGCTGGTAAACAATGCCACCAGCATTGTGCTAAGGCGCACATTGGACGCGTCTTGGACGAACAGCGGTGAGCGGGTTTTTAAGCGGTATGCGAGGCAAAATTTTTGCGATTAAAGCAAGCGGTATGCGGATTAATCGTTATGTGATGCCAACGGTATGCGGGGGTCCACTGTACAGTGGACCTTCGACTTACGATATTAATCTGTTCCAGAGAGCTCATCGTTAGACGAAATTATCGTAAGTTGAATTAATTTTCCCCATAAGAAATAATGGACATCTAATTAATCCGTTCCAGACACCCAAAAGTATGAAACTTTTTTTTTTTTTACCGCATGAAATATACATTTTCCTACACACAAACAGAAGGATACATGCACAATATATGTACTGTACCAAATGAAGAATAAATGACACTTACCTTTATTGAAGATGTAGTGATGGGAGGAAAGGAGATGGAGGTTTATTATTTTTTGGAAGGGGAATCCCCTTCCATAAGGACTTTAGGTAGCAAGTTTTTTTCTGGGGTTACTTCCCTTCTTTTAATGCCACTGGGAACAACTTGAGTCACTGGACCTCTGTCGCACCAAAAATCTGTCCATAGAGCTCTGTACCTCATGTTCCTTTAAGATTTTCCTAAAGTGAATCACAACATTGTCATTGTAAGTCACCAGCACGGCTTGCAATAGCTGTGTCAGGGTGATTTTCTTCCATGAAGGTTTGCACGTCAACCCACTTTGCACACATTTCCTTAATCTTTGAAGAAGGCAACTTCCTCAATTTCTCTCTCCCCTCTTCTGAAGCAGTTTTCTCATTCGTGGCCTCTTGCTGTTGCAGATGCTCTTGCAGCTCATCAGTGGTTAGTTCATCGTTGTCCTCCACCAACTCTTCCACATCCTCCCCACTAACCTCCAACCCCAAGGACTTACCCAATGCCACAATAGATTCCACAATTGGCATAAGCTCCTGAGGGTTAGCCCCAAACCCTTCAAAATCCCTCTCTTGTACACATTGTGGCCACAATTTCCTCCAAGCAGAGTTCAAGGTCCTGTTAGTCACTTCCTCCCAAGCCTTACCTATAAGGTTTATGCAATTGAGGATACTAAAGTGATCTTTCCAAAACTCTCTTAGGGTCAGTCGAGTGTCTGAGGTCACTTCAAAGCACTTTTGAAACATTGCTTTGGTGTAGTTTTTTGAAATTTGAAATGACCTGCTGGTCCATGGGCTGGAGGAGAGGAGTGGTATTAGGAGGCAAAAACTACTTCAATAAAACTCAGCTCCCCCGAAATTCGCTCTGGCAAGTCTGAAGGATGAGTAGGAGCATTGTCTATTACCAGAAGGCACTTAAGGTTCAATTTATTTTCCAGGAGGTAATTTTTCACAGTGGGGCCAAACACATCGTAAAACCAGTCATAGAAAATGTTCCTAGTGACCCATGCCTTACTGTTTGCCCTCCACATCACACACAAATTAGCCTTGACGACATTGTTTTTCCTGAACACACTGGGAGTTTCAGAGTGATACACGAGTAGAGGTTTCACTTTGCAATCCCCACTAGTATTAATACACAACATTAAAGTATTATTAAAGGATTATGTGGAGTAAAATAAAGATTGGATGTGAAAAGTGGGTTATAATAAGCGTGTATGCACCTGGAGAAGAGAAGTGTAGAGGAGAGAGAGAGATTTTGGGAAATGTTGAGTGAATGCATGGGGAGTTTTGAATCAAGTGTAAGAGTAATGGTGGTTGGGGATTTCAATGCTAAAGTGGGTAAAAATGTTATGGAGGGAGTAGTAGGTAAATTTGGGGTGCCAGGGGTAAATGTAAATGGGGAGCCTTAATTGAGCTATGTGTAGAAAGAGATTTGGTAATAAGTAATACATATTTTATGAAAAAGAGGATAAATAAATATACAAGGTATGATGTAGCACGTAATGAAAGTAGTTTATTAGATTATGTATTGGTGGATAAAAGGTTGATGGGTAGGCTCCAGGATGTACATGTTTATAGAGGGGCAACTGATATATCGGATCATTATTTAGTTGTAGCTACAGTTAGAGTAAGAGGTAGATGGGAAAAGAGGAAGGTGGCAACAACAAGTAAGAGGGAGGTGAAAGTGTATAAACTAAGGGAGGAGGAAGTTCGGGTGAGATATAAGCGACTATTGGCAGAAAGGTGGGCTAGTGCAAAGATGAGTAGTGGGGGGGGGGTTGAAGAGGGTTGGAATAGTTTTAAAAATGCAGTATTAGAATGTGGGGCAGAAGTTTGTGGTTATAGGAGGGTGGGGGCAGGAGGAAAGAGGAGTGATTGGTGGAATGATGAAGTAAAGGGTGTGATAAAAGAGAAAAAGGTAGCTTATGAGAGGTTTTTACAAAGCAGAAGTTTTATAAGAAGAGCAGAGTATATGGAGAGTAAAAGAAAGGTAAAGAGAGTGGTGAGAGAGTGCAAAAGGAGAGCAGATGATAGAGTGGGAGAGGCGCCTCACTGTCAAGAAATTTTAATGAAAATAAGAAAAAATTTTGGAGTGAGTTAAACAAGTTAAGAAAGCCTAGGGAAAGTATGGATTTGTCAGTTAAAAACAGAGTAGTGGAGTTAGTAGATGGGGAGATGGAGGTATTAGGTAGATGGCGAGAATATTTTGAGGAACTTTTAAATGTTAAGGAAGAAACAGAGGCAGTAATTTCATGCACTGGTCAGGGAGGTATACCATCTTTTAGGAGTGAAGAAGAGCAGAATGTAAGTGTGGGGGAGGTACGTGAGGCATTACGTAAAATGAAAGGGGGTAAAGCAGCTGGAACTGATGGGATCATGACAGAAATGTTAAAAGCAGGGGGGATATAGTGTTGGAGTGGATGGTACTTTTGTTTAATAAATGTATGAAACGGGAAGGTACCTAGGGATTGGCAGAGAGCATGTATAGAACCTTTATATAAAGGGAAAGGGGACAAAAGAGACTAAAAATTATAGAGGAATAAGCTTACTGAGTATACCAGGAAAAGTGTACGGTAGGGTTGTAATTGAAAGAATTAGAGGTAAGACAGAATGTAGGATTGCGGATGAGCAAGGAGGTTTCAGAGTGGGTAGGGGATGTGTAGATCAAGTGTTTACATTGAAGCATATATGTGAACAGTATTTAGATAAAGGTAGGGAAGTTTTTATTGCATTTATGGATTTAGAAAAGGCATATGATAGAGTGGATAGAGGAGCAATGTGGCAGATGTTGCAAGTATATGGAATAGATGGTAAGTTATTAAATGCTGTAAAGAGTTTTTATGAGGATAGTGAGGCTCAGGTTAGGGTGTGTAGAAGAGAGGGAGACTACTTCCCGATAAAAGTAGGTCTTAGACAGGGATGTGTAATGTCACCATGGTTGTTTAATATATTTATAGATGGGGTTGTAAAGGAAGTAAATGCTAGGGTGTTCGGGAGAGGGGTGGGATTAAATTTTGGGGAATCAAATTCAAAATGGGAATTGACACAGTTACTTTTTGCTGATGATACTGTGCTTATGGGAGATTCTAAAGAAAAATTGCAAAGGTTAGTGGATGAGTTTGGGAATGTGTGTAAAGGTAGAAAGTTGAAAGTGAACATAGAAAAGAGTAAGGTGATGAGGATGTCAAATGATTTAGATAAAGAAAAATTGGATATCAAATTGGGGAGGAGGAGTATGGAAGAAGTGAATGTTTTCAGATACTTGGGAGTTGATGTGTCGGCGGATGGATTTATGAAGGATGAGGTTAATCATAGAATTGATGAGGGAAAAAAGGTGAGTGGTGCGTTGAGGTATATGTGGAGTCAAAAAACGTTATCTATGGAGGCAAAGAAGGGAATGTATGAAAGTATAGTAGTACCAACACTCTTATATGGGTGTGAAGCTTGGGTGGTAAATGCAGCAGCGAGGAGATGGTTGGAGGCAGTGGAGATGTGTGGTGTAAATATTATGTAGAAAATTCGGAGTGTGGAAATTAGGAAAAGGTGTGGAGTTAATAAAAGTATTAGTCAGAGGGCAGAAGAGGGGTTGTTGAGGTGGTTTGGTCATTTAGAGAGAATGGATCAAAGTAGAATGACATGGAAAGCATATAAATCTATAGGGGAAGGAAGGCGGGGTAGGGGTCGTTCTCGAAAGGGTTTGAGAGAGGGGGTAAAGGAGGTTTTGTGGGCAAGGGGCTTGGACTTCCAGCAAGCGTGCGTGAGCGTGTTAGATAGGAGTGAATGGAGACGAATGGTACTTGGGACCTGACGATCTGTTGGAGTGTGAGCAGGGTAATATTTAGTGAAGGGATTCAGGGAAACCGGTTATTTTCATATAGTCGGACTTGAGTCCTGGAAATGGGAAGTACAATGCCTGCACTTTAAAGGAGGGGTTTGGGATATTGGCAGTTTGGAGGGATATGTTGTGTATCTTTATATGTGTATGCTTCTAGACTGTTGTATTCTGAGCACCTCTGCAAAAACAGTGATAATGTGCGAGTGTGGTGAAAGTGTTGAATGATGATGAAAGTATTTTCTTTTTGGGGATTTTCTTTCTTTTTTGGGTCACCCTGCCTCGGTGGGAGACGGCCGACTTGTTGAAAAAAAAAAAATTAAAGTAACCCTGTCCTTCATAGGCTTGTGTCCTGGGAGTGCTTTTTTCTCCTGTGTAATGTAGGTCCTGTTTGGCATTTTCTTCCAAAACAGGCCTGTTTTATCACAAACACTTGTTGAAGTTGCAATCCTTCAGCCTCTATGTACCCCTGGAATTCCTGCACATATTTTTCAGCCGCTTTTTTGTCCGAACTGGCAGCCTCACCATGCCTTGTCACACTGTATGCCACTATGATTCTTAAATCTCTCAAACCAACCTTTGCTGGCCTTAAATTCACTCACATCACCACTAGTTGCCGGCATTTTTTTAATTAAATCGTCATGCAACTGCTTTCCTTTTCATATATGATCGCTTGAGAGATGCTATCTCCTGATATCTGTTTTTCGTTTATCAACACCAGTAACAGTCTCTCGACATCTTCGAGTATTTGCAATGTGTGTTTTGAAAAGATACTTGCATCTTTTGCAACAACAGCTTCCTTGATTGCCTTTTTGTTGGCCAAGAGAGTAGCGATGGTTGATTGGGGTTTGTTGTACAACCTGGCCAGCTCAAAGACACGTACTCCACTCTCATATTTTGTGATTATCTCTTTCTTCATTTCAATTGTAATTTTCACCCTTTTTACCACAGGGTTGGCACTAGAAGCTTTCTTTGGGCCCATGGTGGCTTATTTAGCATTTACAAGCACTAAAAACTGGAATAATACGAAATGTACCAAATGTATGCGTGGCACACTAACTGAAGGCAGGGCAGCTAAGGCGCGCTCAGGCCAGAGGGACGCGTGGATGCATTCGGGATGAATGATGTAAGTCGAGTTTTTGTTCGTATGTCAGGGGAAATTTTTTACACTGAAACACTTTGTAAGTCGATTTTATCGTTAGATGAGGCCTTCGTAAGTCGGGGGTTCACTGTATTAGAGATTAAAAATTGTGAATGGCTAAAGCATATGTTTATGTAAATATATATTTTTGCTATTCCAGATGAAATTCCATTGTACGATCAGCCATTGGAGATGAGTGGCAAGCGGGATCGAAAAAAGGTTGAACGGTTTGTACAGGAGGCGAAAAAGGAGGAAGTGGAACCCACAGGAACAGGAGAAGCTCTTGGAGATATTCCCTTCATTGAGTCCATGATCTCTGTAAGTTTTATTCTCAGTTTGGTTTGTAAGAAAGATACCTATCTAAATGGTAATTATAAACTTCTCATTCTCTTCGTCATTTTATTCTATCCTCAGTCTCTCTGGTATCTTTTTATTTTCCTTTCCCATCTTACTCTTCTCACTTCTCTCTCACTCCCTTTTAATCTTCCCTTGATTGGACCTGCTTTTCCCATCCTTGGATTTAAATTGAATACCTTCCTTTCCTAAGACACAATTTGACTACAGGTTCAGCATTTACCCTATAATGTAATAATAATCATCCCTCTCTTCTTCGTTTACGAGTGAATATAACATTTGGTAACAGAAGTTAATTTTTTATAAGTGATCATTATTTAGCAATTTGCATATTTTTCTGGCAGTATTAAAATTTCTGGCAAGAGCATATCCAGTAAATACTGTGGTAAAGGAAATAGGCATATAGTTTTTGATCATGCTGGCAGTGCTTTGTACCTGCTTTCATAATATACTTAAATGCATGCCTTTTTTCTGTTTTGAATCATGTTTGTGAAAATTTGTTAAATCAGTTTAATTAGCTGGTTAGGGTTTAATTACTGTGCTTAATCTTGTTTCATTTTTAATTGAGTTTATTTTTGCTAATTTAGTTGCAATGAAAAGTTGTATGCGGATAAAATTTGCAAAGAAGCTTCAATTTTTTTTTTTTTTTTTTTTTTTTTTTTTTTTTTTTTTTTTTGTAATAAAGTAAAGTGTTGTCTTACAGAAAATGTCAGCAGATGAGCTTAAAGTCTTACATAGGGTTGCCTACAGTCGACCAGGAAGTAGTAATGAAATAAAGAAAAACCTTCGCAAATTCAATGGCTTTCCATTCACAAAAGAAGACAAAAAATACCAAAGCAAGTTAAGCATTGTGGAAAGGTGAGTGTTCCTTCAGTACAGGATCATGCACTGTTGCTTACTGAACATATTGCAAAGTTCTTTGAAATAAAATAAATGAATTTTAGTGAGGTATGCTAACATAGGGAGATAATGAATGTATAACAGCCTAAAACTGGGATACTTAAATGTGCGTGGATGTAGTGCGGATGACAAGAAACAGATGATTGCTGATGTTATGAATGAAAAGAAGTTGGATGTCCTGGCCCTAAGTGAAACAAAGCTGAAGGGGGTAGGGGAGTTTCAGTGGGGGGAAATAAATGGGATTAAATCTGGAGTATCTGAGAGAGTTAGAGCAAAGGAAGGGGTAGCAGTAATGTTAAATGATCAGTTATAGAAGGAGAAAAGAGAATATGAATGTGTAAATTCAAGAATTATGTGGATTAAAGTAAAGGTTGGATGCGAAAAGTGGGTCATAATAAGCGTGTATGCACCTGGAGAAGAGAGGAATGTAGAGGAGAGAGAGAGATTTTGGGAGATGTTAAATGAATGTATAGGAGCCTTTGAACCAAGTGAGAGAGTAATTGTGGTAGGGGACCTGAATGCTAAAGTAGGAGAAACTTTTAGAGAGGGTGTGGTAGGTAAGTTTGGGGTGCTAGGTGTAAATGATAATGGGAGCCCTTTGATTGAACTTTGTATAGAAAGGGGTTTAGTTATAGGTAATACATATTTTAAGAAAAAGAGGATAAATAAGTATACAAGATATGATGTAGGGCGAAATGACAGTAGTTTGTTGGATTATGTATTGGTAGATAAAAGACTGTTGAGTAGACTTCAGGATGTACATGTTTATAGAGGGGCCACAGATATATCAGATCACTTTCTAGTTGTAGCTACACTGAGAGTAAAAGGTAGATGGGATACAAGGAGAATAGAAGCATCAGGGAAGAGAGAGGTGAAGGTTTATAAACTAAAAGAGGAGGCAGTTAGGGTAAGATATAAACAGCTATTGGAGGATAGATGGGCTAATGAGAGCATAGGCAATGGGGTCGAAGAGGTATGGGGTAGGTTTAAAAATGTAGTGTTAGAGTGTTCAGCAGAAGTTTGTGGTTACAGGAAAGTGGGTGCGGGAGGGAAGAGGAGCGATTGGTGGAATGATGATGTAAAGAGAGTAGTAAGGGAGAAAAAGTTAGCATATGAGAAGTTTTTACAAAGTAGAAGTGATGCAAGGAGGGAAGAGTATATGGAGAAAAAGAGAGAGGTTAAGAGAGTGGTGAAGCAATGTAAAAAGAGAGCAAATGAGAGAGTGGGTGAGATGTTATCAACAAATTTTGTTGAAAATAAGAAAAAGTTTTGGAGTGAGATTAACAAGTTAAGAAAGCCTAGAGAACAAATGGATTTGTCAGTTAAAAATAGGAGAGGAGAGTTATTAAATGGAGAGTTAGAGGTATTGGGAAGATGGAGGGAATATTTTGAGGAATTGTTAAATGTTGATGAAGATAGGGAAGCTGTAATTTTGTGTATAGGACAAGGAGGAATAACATCTTGTAGGAGTGAGGAAGAGCCAGTTGTGAGTGTGGGGGAAGTTCGTGAGGCAGTAGGTAAAATGAAAGGGGGTAAGGCAGCCGGGATTGATGGGATAAAGATAGAATGTTAAAAGCAGGTGGGGATATAGTTTTGGAGTGGTTGGTGCAATTATTTAATAAATGTATGGAAGAGGGTAAGGTACCTAGGGATTGGCAGAGAGCATGCATAGTTCCTTTGTATAAAGGCAAAGGGGATAAAAGAGAGTGCAAAAATTTTAGGGGGATAAGTCTGCTGAGTATACCTGGTAAAGTGTATGGTAGAGTTATTATTGAAAGAATTAAGAGTAAGACAGAGAATAGGATAGCAGATGAACAAGGAGGCTTTAGGAAAGGTAGGGGTGTGTGAACCAGGTGTTTACAGTGAAACATCTAAGTGAACAGTATTTAGATAAGGCTAAAGAGGTCTTTGTGGCATTTATGGATTTGGAAAAGGCGTATGACAGGGTGGATAGGGGGGCAATGTGGCAGATGTTGCAAGTGTATGGTGTAGGAGGTAGGTTACTGAAAGCAGTGAAGAGTTTTTATGAGGATAGTGAGGCTCAAGTTAGAGTATGTAGGAAAGAGGGAAATTATTTCCCAGTAAAAGTAGGCCTTAGACAAGGATGTGTGATGTCACCGTGGTTGTTTAATATATTTATAGATGGGGTTGTAAGAGAAGTAAATGCGAGGGTCTTGGCAAGAGGCGTGGAGTTAAAAGATAAAGAATCACACACAAAGTGGGAGTTGTCACAGCTGCTCTTTGCTGATGACACTGTGCTCTTGGGAGATTCTGAAGAGAAGTTGCAGAGATAGGTGGATGAATTTGGTAGGGTGTGCAAAAGAAGAAAATTAAAGGTGAATACAGGAAAGAGTAAGGTTATGAGGATAACAAAAAGATTAGGTGATGAAAGATTGAATATCAGATTGGAGGGAGAGAGTATTCAGATATTTGGGAGTGGACGTGTCAGCGGATGGGTCTATGAAAGATGAGGTGAATCATAGAATTGATGAGGGAAAAAGAGTGAGTGGTGCACTTAGGAGTCTGTGGAGACAAAGAACTTTGTCCTTGGAGGCAAAGAGGGGAATGTATGAGAGTATAGTTTTACCAGTGCTCTTATATGGGTGTGAAGCATGGGTGATAAATGTTGCAGCGAGGAGAAGGCTGGAGGCAGTGGAGATGTCATGTCTGAGGGCAATGTGTGGTGTGAATATAATGCAGAGAATTCGTAGTTTGGAAGTTAGGAGGAGGTGCGGGATTACCAAAACTGTTGTCCAGAGGGCTGAGGAAGGGTTGTTGAGGTGGTTCGGACATGTAGAGAGAATGGAGCGAAACAGAATGACTTCAAGAGTGTATCAGTCTGTAGTGGAAGGAAGGCGGGGTAAGCGTCGGCCTAGGAAAGGTTGGAGAGAGGGGGTAAAGGAGGTTTTGTGTGCGAGGGGCTTGGACTTCCAGCAGGCATGCGTGAGCGTGTTTGATAGGAGTGAATGGAGACAAATGGTTTTTAATACTTGATGTGCTGTTGGAGTGTGAGCAAAGTAACATTTATGAAGGGGTTCAGGGAAACCGGCAGGCCGGACTTGAGTCCTGGAGATGGGAAGTACAGTGCCTGCACTCTGAAGGAGGGGTGTTAATGTTGCAGTTTAAAAACTGTAGTGTAAAGCACCCTTCTGGCAAGACAGTGATGGAGTGAATGATGGTGAAAGTTTTTCTTTTTCGGGCCACCCTGCCTTGGTAGGAATCGGCCAGTGTGATAATAATAATAAAAAAAAAAAACAGCCTGTTAAGTTGTATGTAAAGGAGGTGACCGTGAACAGGGCTGGGTCAAAGTGTTTTTTTTTTTTTTTTTTTTTTTTTTTTTTTATGCAAAGACAATTTTGCTAGTGTTGGGGTATGTGTTTCTTATGATTCTTCTAAGCAAGTGACTGCTCATAACTGTGCTAGCGCCTTTGGCTTCCTAATGAAGGACCCAGGTTTAATCCTGGTATGAGCAAAGATGTTGGTCACATTTCTATATCTTTACTATCCTTGTTTCCATAAATACATACCTGAGTATTAGTTGAATTGGTTGCATCCTGGGGTGGTCATATGGGTATCAGTAATTCCATGAAAGTATGAACTAGAGCTATAATAATGTAGCCATGTTAATTTATATGATAGGGAACATGGAGCTGTACATTTTAAATGCTATTGTATAGTGATATTGATTATGCAGGTACAGTACTGTATGTTACTTTGCTAATAACTAAAAATGTTCTCAACAGAATAGTTATGTCCGAGATCAAGAAGATGTTGATGATTTTAGGATTGGAGAGATCCGGCAACAAGGCAGAGGCTGTAGAAAGATTAATGGCATTCATGCTTGAACCACATGATACAGGAAAAAAGCCTCAGATATCAGGAAAGGTAATGTGATTTTTATTGGGTTGTAATACTCTCAATATATTTTAGGCACTGTGTTAAGCCAGGATCTCTATGAATTCTTGTTTGTTGCCACTTATTTATTTTGACTGTTTAAGGGTTTGTCATTATTAAATATATGCATGTATATGGGTAGTCTTTCTTTTTATATAAACCTTTGACCAGTATTATATAAGGGTTGTTACATGAGTAATCACTCACTTGAGCTTTTGTTGTTCCAGTATTATATTCATAAAGCAGTACTAAACCTAGAAGTGTCATGTAGTGCTTGAGGAATTGGAGGTTGTCGGGTTTTATTAAAGAAAGGAGACAGTATCTCCTATTCTTTGTATCAACAGCTGTTCAAAGCTTCAAGGTGCCTTGAAGGAATTTGTGCTTAAGGAGAGCTCCAGCTCTTTGATCCTCTACATAGTATTATTTAACATACTTTCTAATACAAGGGAATTTCTGCTTATACTTTCAGGACAGGAAATAGCAGGGTTCATGCTATATAATGGCTGAAATTTGGTTTTATACACAATAGAGGAAGATTCTTCCTTGAGTCTAGAAATGCAGTAAACCCTTTAAGACATCAGATTAATCCACTTGGTCAATTGATTTAGAAAAAAAAAAACATAAAAGTTTGTTACATAATTGTCTGTTGTTTTTATGATCACATCATAACAATGTCATTTCTGTCCATGACTAGCCATTACCCATCACCTACTTTCCTTGATTAGTCTGTTAAGTTGAGGATTCTTTGTATTAGCATTTTGGGAGACAAGTTTTGACATCATATAATTAAAATGAAGGGTTAGATGAAATGCCATAAAGTATTGTTATTTTAAAATAATTTGACTTTAAACTAGTCTGGGTGTCTTATCCTAGAAGTTTCTTGCATGCTTTGAAGAGAGCAGCACAGTTTTGTTTTTAAAAAAAAAAATAAAATGGTGCAAAGCCTGTTTTAAGTTATAAGTTTTCCATAGAAAACATGATAATGTTTTCTTTGGAAAACATATTAAAATAGGAGAAAAAATTTCAGAGAGCTAAAGGGAGAGGAAGACCAAAGAAGGGGCAAGAGAAGAAACGAGAAAACAATACATCTATGAATGACTCGGAGAGTGGTGGAAATGAGAGTAATGAGTCAAATTTGGATGAACGTGAGGAGGAAGTGGACGAGGAAGAAGAGGAGATAGTAGACGAGGAGGATGAGGAGGTAGAAGAAGAAGAAGAGGAAGAAGAAAAACCCAAGAGGACGCCAGCAAGGAAGACTCCGGCTAAGAAAGCACCATCAAAGAGGGCAACATCAGCTAAGAAGGCTGCACCAGTAAGGCGATCCCGAGCTGCTGAGTCTGATGATTCAGATTCAGACGATGAACCTTTGGCCAAAAAAGTCAAGCAACCTCCATCAGTGAGTATTGTTTTCTTTTAAATTGTCACTTTCAAATCATTTCACAAACTGGTTAGCCAGTGGTTATCTGTGAAGTTATTGAAGGATAAGGATGCATTATTGTTTAAGAATTATTTAAATTACAAACAAAAAATGGTCAAAGCTATGAAATATTAACTGTCAATTAGCTTGTCACTGTTAATGAAATAATTGTTACAATTGAAGGTAATGGATGAAATATTCTAATGTATCATTGATATATATAGTATAACATAAAAATGAGTTAATCTCTCTCAATTTTACTGAGAAATTAAGTTATCTGTAGGCTATATAATACACCTTTTCCCACATACACACTAAGGTGGCACATGTAGACTTCGGGCATTTTAAAATTTGACAATTTTTGCTTACACAAAGTTTTAGTTTGGTCAGAGAAATCATTGAGATTAATCCAAAGCACCTGTTTAGCTTTTGTTATTGCTGGCTCTAGTTACATATTTGAGTTTTTTGGACTTGGGGGGGGGGGGGGAGCTCTAGCTCTTGGGATGCAGCTTAACTTATACAGGTAGGTCACTTAATACAGTAAGAAAGACATAAATGAATGCAGTACTGTAATTTATAAATAATGAAAAGTAGTACACAAGTTAAAGTAGAATTTGTAGCTTTATTCAAGAGAGAGGTAAAGAGGATGAGAGCCTTAAAATAATTTTGCAACTAAGGATAGAAGCCTAAAAGCATAATCAATAATGAAATGACAATAATGTAAACTACAGTGGAACCCCAGATTTCGTACTTAATCCGTTCCAGAAGGTCATTCTAAATCCGAAACGTATGAAAACTGAAGTAATATTTCCCATAAGAAATAATGTAAATCCAAATAATCTGTTCCAGACACCCAAAAATGTTTACAAAAAAATAATTTTTTTTAAAGAATAACTATAGTTTTCATACAGAAAACAATGAGAAATAAATCTAAAGCACTAATTTTAATGATAAATGAACATTACATGCCTTTATTGAAGACTTGTTGGCATATTGAAGAAGACAAGGAGGGGAGAGAGAGTTAAGGTTATTGTTTGGAAAGGGAATTCCCCTTCCATGAGAATTTCAGGCATCAAAGCCCTCTCTGGGGTCACTTACCTTCTTTGTCTTTTACTGGCACTGGGCCCCTGTTGCACTAAAAATCTATCCAGAGAGCTCTCTTTCTGGTGTCTCTTTAAGATTTGCCAAAAATGGGACAAGGTATTGTCACTGAACATGTTGCAGATATGGCTTGTATCAACTTTGTCAGGGTAAAATTTTTCAACAAAAGTTTGTACTTCATTCCACCTTGCACAAATGTCCTTAATCACTGAAGAAGGCACCTTCTCCCCTCTCTCTTCCTCCTCCTCGTCCTCTGAAGCAGTTTCCTCAGCTGCAGTCTGTTGCTGTTCCAGTTGAAGGTCTTGCAGCTCTTCAGTGGTTAGCTCTTCCCTGTGGTCCTCCACCAACTCTTCCACATCCTCGCCATTCACCTCCAACCCCATGAACTTCCCCAAAGACACAGTAGATTCCACAACAGGCGTAAGGTCGTCAGGCTCAGCCACAAACCCTTCAAAATCCTTGTCAAGGACACATTCTGGCCACAGTTTTCTCCAAGCAGAGTTCAAAGTCCTGGAAGTCACTCCTTGCCAAGTGTTACCTATAAGGCTTATGCAGTGGAGGATATTGAAGCAATTCCTCCAGAACTCTCTTAGGGTTAAGTCAGTGTCTGAGGTCACTTCAAAGCACCTTTTGAAACATTGCTTTCGTGTAGAGTTTTTTGAAGTTAGAAATGACCTGCCGGTCCATAGGCTGGATGAGAGGAGTGGTGTTAGAAGGCAAGAACTTCACTGTTATAAAACTGAAGGCCCTAATCAACTGGTCTTCCAAGTCTGGAGGATGAGCAGGAGCATTGTCTAGTACCAGGATGCATTTAAGTTGCAAGTTATTTTCCAAAAGGTATTTTTTCACACTGGCCAAACACTTCACAGACCCAGTCAATGAAAATTTGCCTTGTGACCCATGCCTTATTATTAGCTTTCCACATCACACACAGTTGACTCTTGATGACATTGTTTTTCTTGAACGCTTGGGGATTTTCAGAGTGATACACCAGTAAAGGCTTCACTTTGAAATCCCCGCTAGCATTACCACAGAACAAAAGAGTTAGCCTATCCTTCATAGGCTTGTCCTGGCAGTGTTTTTTCCTTCTGCGTTATGTAGGTCCTCTTTGGCATTTTCTTCCAAAAGAGGCCTGTTTCGTCACAATTGAACACTTGTTGGGGGAGGAATCCTTTAGCCTCTATGTACTCCTTGAATTCATCAGTGAATTCTTCGGCTGCATGTTTGTCTGAACTTGCAGCCTCACCATGCCTTACAACACTGTGTATGCCACTACGCTTCTTTAATCTGTCGAACCAGCCTCTGCTGGTCTTAAATTCACTAGCAGCCGCACTCATTCCAGGCATTTTCTTTGACGTCCGCATGCAACTGCCTTGCCTTTTCCCAAATGATCGACTCCACAACACCATCTCCCACTCCTTTTTTGTTGAGCCTCGCCAACAACACCTTCTCCACATCTTTGATTGTTTGTGATCTCTGTTTCGTTAGCATATTCACCCCTTTCGCAACTTTAGCTTCCATGATTTCTTCTTCCCGTACATTCTAACAAGCTCGGCTAAATGTATGCCACTCGTATTTTTCTACAATCTCTTTCTTCAATTCTATCAGGTTTCTCACTTTCTTTACCAAAGGACTGGCACTAGGAACTTTCCTTGGGCCCATGGTGGCTTATTTTGCAGTTGCAATCAGTAAACAAGCACAAAAATTGCGAAATGTTTTGGATGAATGCACACTCAACCAGTGACAAAGCCAGACTGAGGCGGCGTTCCGGCGGGCGAACGCGTCTGATATGTTCGATTCCTGGGACAAAGTACGAAATCCGTAGCAAAATTTCGCCCAAAAAAGTGTTCTAAATCCGAAACGTCCGATATCCGGTGCGTGCGAAATCCGGGGTTCCACTGTGATGAAAGGTGAAACTGCTGATGGAAGTGCTGACATGTAATGAAAGATGTATTTAGAATACACTATGTAAGAGAGCAGAACTCTGGGTGGATTGTTGGGCAAAATAAAAAAGAATAATGTATAGATATTTAGCTCTGGGGAAAAGGTGATGTAATCGATAACCTTTACAGGATGCAGAACTTAAAATAATGGTGAAGAAAATTTTAGAAGGTGCCAATTTGGAAGAAGTGACGATGAAGAGTGTATGTCGACAAGTGTATGATAATTATCCTGACTTTGACCTTACTCACAAGAAAGTCTTCATTAAGGAAACTGTGAAATCTGTAAGTATCCCCAACTCAGCTAGGTCACTGTGCTCACTTTTTTTTATTTACATACACCACAGTCCCATTACACATAACACTTTACCATGGAAAATGCACATAAATAAATACTGTACTTGACCTTTTTCTTCTTTTTTATCATTTGTATGTCTTAAGAAGATTCGGTATCTAATTATCACTGTCAGTTGTGACATTTTTGACAAATTTTATTGCAAAAAAAAAAAAGAATACTTTTTCATTTTTGTTAAGAGCAGAGGAATACAAGTTTTAATCTAATGGGATAAAATTTGAAGTACTGTTATACTCTAGTTTGACATGACAAGACCATGTTTTTTATTTTTGAAAGACTGTTCTGCATAGATGTTCATAAATAAAATTTTCAAAGCAGTCTCATGAGTTAAATTTTGTGTATCTGACTGCAAATAATATTTAAGATTACATATAAACATGTTCAGCTTTGTTTTGTAAGATATTTTTATTTCTTTGCTAAATTAACTTTGTTGTGTGTATATATATATATATTTTTTTTCCAGATAATATCGTGATTGGTCAGCTTTACCAGCGTTAAGTATAGTACAAATTGTTCATATAATGCTTTTTATTGTAGAGTTAAACAAAATTATGAAAATCTGTACGAATATGGCAGTTAAAATCTTTTAAGACCTCATCAGTTACATGAAAGTTATTTAATTTGGTAGTGTTAATGGCACCTGCCTTTTATCCCTGTGTTCTTTCTCTTAAGTAATTGCTTTGGCACAAATTCACATCTGAGCAAATGTGAAAAGTTCTTCACCTAAGACTTTACCCATCTATGAGCCACTGTTATTTTCATTTACTGTAAAATAGTTTTCTGATTTTTTAAATGTCTCAGTGTAACCAAATTTTCTCTAATTTTGGTAAAAAAAAAAAAAAGTTAAGCTAAAAAGTTCACTGCTGCAGTTCAGTTTGCTTCTCGCTTTTACAACATTTTAATAAAATATAGGCTTAGGAAGATTTACGATAACATTTCTTTGTTGAGCCTAACTGATGCAAACGTCAATAGTTGCTTACTAATTAGTGTTGTGGTACTTAAAGAAAAATCTGGCTGTGTTCTACTATAGTTACTCTTCTTGGTGAGAAGTATCACATAATAACACTATTCGCAAGACTTAAGGGATGATGAAAAACTTTAAATTAAGCAGTTTTAAGAGGCTCTCTTCATGCATTTGTGCTATTCCTTTGCTGATCTGACGTGTGATACTTTTTTAAACAGAGTGCATCAAACTTATTGGATGTTAACTATAAAATAACCTGGGAATGGATTTTCATATGCTTGGTGTAATGGTATTGTCCAGTGTAATATTATTACCTAGTTTAATAGTATTGCCTGGTGTAATATTATAGCCCAGTGTAATAGTATCACCCAGTGTAATAGTATTGCCCAGTGTAATATTACCTAGTGTAATAGTATTGCCCAGTGTAATAGTATTGCCCAGTGTAATATTACCTAGTGTAATAGTATTGCCCAGTGTAATAGTATCACCCAGTGTAATAGTATTGCCCAGTGTAATATTACCTAGTGTAATAGTATTGCCCAGTGTAATAGTATTGCCCAATGTAATATTACCTAGTGTAATAGTATTGCCCAGTGTAATAGTATTGCCCACTGCAATATCATTACCCAGTGTAATAGTATTGCCCAGTTTAATATTATTACATAGTGTAATAGTACTACCCAGCGTAATAGTATTGCCCAGTGCAATATCATTACCCAGTGTAATAGTATTACCCAGTGTAATATTATTGCCCAGTGTAATATTATTACCCAGTGTAATAGTACTGCCCATTGTAATAGTATTGCCCACTGTAATAGTATTGCCCATTGTAATAGTATTGCCCATTGTAATAGTATTGCCCATTGTAATAGTATTGCCCATTGTAATAGTATTGCCTAGTGTAATATTATTACCCAGTGTAATAGTATTGCCCAGTGTAATAGTATTGCCCAGTGTAATAGTACTGCCCAGTGTAATAGTATTGTCCAGTGTAATAGTATTGCCCAGTGTGATATTGCTGCCCAGTGTAATAGTATTGCCCAGTGTAATAGTATTGTCCAGTGTAATATTATTGCCCAGTATAATAGTATTGCCCAGTGTGATATTACTGCCCAGTGTGATAGTATTGCCCAGTGTAATAGTACTGCCCAGTGTAATAGTATTGCCCAGTGTAATAGTATTGCCATGTGTAATAGTATTACCCAGTGTAATAGTATTGCCCAGTGTAATAGTATTGCCCAGTGTAATAGTATTACCCAGTGTAATAGTATTGCCCAGTGTAATAGTATTACCCAGTGTAATAGTATTGCCCAGTGTAATAGTATTATCCAGTGTAATAGTATTGCCCAGTGTAATAGTATTGCCCAGTGTAATAGTACTGCCCAGTGTAATAGTATTGCCCAGTGTAATAGTATTGCCCAGTGTGATATTACTGCCCAGTGTAATAGTATTGCCCAGTGTAATAATATTGCCCAGTGTAATAGCATTGCCCAGTGTGATATTACTGCCCAGTGTAATAGTATTGCCTAGTGTAATAGTATTGCCCAGTGTGATATTACTGCCCAGTGTAATAGTATTGCCCAGTGTAATATCATTGCCCAGTGTAATATTATTGCCCAGTGTAATAGTATTGCCCAGTGTAATAGTATTGCCCAGTGTGATATTACTGCCCAGTGTGATATTACTGCCCAGTGTGGTATTACTGCCCAGTGTGATATTACTGCCCAGTGTAATAGTATTGCCCAGTGTAATAGTATTGCCCAGTGTAATAGTATTGCCCAGTGTTATAGTATTGCCCAGTGTAATAGTATTGCCCAGTGTAATAGCATTGCCCAGTGTGATATTACTGCCCAGTGTAATAGTATTGCCTAGTGTAATAGTATTGCCCAGTGTGATATTACTGCCCAGTGTAATAGTATTGCCCAGTAATAGCATTGCCCAGTGTAATATTATTGCCCAGTGTAATATTATTGCCCAGTGTAATAGTATTGCCCAGTGTAATAGTATTGCCCAGTGTAATAGTATTGCCCAGTGTAATAGTATTGCCCAGTGTGATATTACTGCCCAGTGTGATATTACTGCCCAGTGTAATAGTATTGCCCAGTGTGATATTGCTGCCCAGTGTAATAGTATTGCCCAGTGTAATAGTATTGCCCAGTGTAATAGTATTGTCCAGTGTAATATTATTGCCCAGTATAATAGTATTGCCTAGTGTGATATTACTGCCCAGTGTAATAGTATTGCCCAGTGTAATAGTACTGCCCAGTGTAATAGTATTGCTCAGTGTAATATTATTACCCAGTGTAATAGTACTGCAAATTGTAATAGTATTGCCCAGTGTAATAGTATTGCCATGTGTAATAGTATTACCCAGTGTAATAGTATTACCCAGTGTAATAGTATTGCCCAGTGTAATAGTATTACCCAGTGTAATATTGCCCAATGTAATATTACCCAGTGTAATAGAATTGCCCAGTGTAATATTGCCCAGTGTAATAGTATTACCCAGTGTAATAGTATTGCCCAGTGTAATAGTATTACCCATTGTAATAGTATTGCCCAGTGTAATAGTATTGCCCAGTGTAATAGTACTGCCCAGTGTAATAGTATTGCCCAGTGTAATAGTATTGCCCAGTGTGATATTACTGCCCAATGTAATAGTATTGCCCAGTGTAATAGTATTGCCCAGTGTAATAGTATTGCCCAGTGTTATACTATTGCCCAGTGTGATAGTATTGCCCAGTGTAATAGCATTGCCCAGTGTAATAGCATTGCCCAGTGTAATATTATTGCCCAGTGTAATATTATTGCCCAGTGTAATAGTATTGCCCAGTGTGATAGTATTGCCCAGTGTGATATTACTGCCCAGTGTGATATTACTGCCCAGTGTGATATTACTGCCCAGTGTAATAGTATTGCCCAGTGTAATAGTATTGCCCAGTGTAATAGTATTGCCCAGTGTAATAGTATTGCCCAGTGTTATAGTATTGCCCAGTGTAATAGTATTGCCCAGTGTAATAGCATTGCCCAGTGTGATATTACTGCCCAGTGTAATAGTATTGCCTAGTGTAATAGTATTGCCCAGTGTGATATTACTGCCCAGTGTAATAGTATTGCCCAGTGTAATAACATTGCCCAGTGTAATATTATTGCCCAGTGTAATATTATTGCCCAGTGTAATAGTATTGCCCAGTGTGATAGTATTGCCCAGTGTAAGAGTATTGCCCAGTGTGATATTACTGCCCAGTGTGATATTACTGCCCAGTGTAATAGTATTGCCCAGTGTAATAGTATTGCCCAGTGTAATAGTATTTCCCAGTGTAATAGTATTGCCCAGTGTGATATTACTGCCCAGTGTGATACTACTGCCCAGTGTGATACTACTGCCCAGTGTGATATTACTGCCCAGTGTAATAGTATTGCCCAGTGTAATAGTATTGCCCATTGTGATATTACTGCCCAGTGTAATAGTATTGCTCAGTGTAATAGTATTGCCCAGTGTAATAGTATTGCCCAGTGTAATAGTATTGCCCAGTGTGATATTACTGTCCAGTGTAATAGCATTGCCCAGTGTAATAGTATTGCCCAGTGTGATATTACTACCCAGTGTAATAGTATTACCCAGTGTAATAGCATTGCCCAGTGTAATAGTATTGCCCAGTGTGATATTACTGCCCAGTGTAATAGTATTGCCCAGTGTAATAGTACTGCCTAGTGTAATAGTATTGCCCAGTGTAATAGTATTGCCCAGTGTAATAGTATTGCCCAGTGTAATAGTATTGCCCAGTGTAATAGTATTGCCCAGTGTAATAGTATTACCCAGTGTAATAGTATTACCCAGTGTAATAGTATTACCCAGTGTAATAGTATTGCCCAGTGTAATAGTATTGCCCAGTGTAATAGTACTGCCCAGTGTAATAGTACTGCCCAGTGTAATAGTATTGCCCAGTGTAATAGTATTGCACAGTGTGATATTACTGCCCAGTGTAATAGTATTACCCAGTGTAATAGTATTACCCAGTGTAATAGTATTGCCCAGTGTAATAGTATTGCCCAGTGTAATAGTATTGCCCAGTGTAATAGTACTGCACAGTGTAATAGTTCTGCTCAGTGTAATAGTACTGCCCAGTGTAATAGTATTGCCCAGTGTAATAGTATTGCCCAGTATAATAGTATTGCCCAGTGTGATATTACTGCCCAGTGTAATAGTATTGCCCAGTGTAATAGTATTGCCCAGTGTAATAGTATTGCCCAGTGTAATAGTATTGCCCAGTGTAATAGTATTGCCCAGTGTAATAGTATTGCACAGTGTGATATTACTGCCCAGTGTAATAGTATTACCCAGTGTAATAGTATTGCCCAGTGTAATAGTACTGTCCAGTGTAATAGTATTACCCAGTGTAATAGTATTACCCAGTGTAATAGTATTACCCAGTGTAATAGTATTACCCAATGTAATAGTATTGCCCAGTGTAATAGTATTACCCAGTGTAATAGTATTTTACCCAGTGTAATAGTATTACCCAGTGTAATAGTATTGCCCAGTGTAATAGTATTGCCCAGTGTAATAGTATTGCCCAGTGTAATAGTATTACCCAGTGTAATAGTATTGCCCAGTGTAATAGTATTGCCCAGTGTAATAGTATTGCCCAGTGTAATAGTATTGCCCAGTGTAATAGTATTACCCAGTGTAATAGTATTGCCCAGTGTAATAGTATTGCCCAGTGTAATAGTATTGCCCAGTGTAATAGTATTACCCAGTGTAATAGTATTGCCCAGTGTAATAGTATTGCCCAGTGTAATAGTATTGCCCAGTGTAATAGTATTACCCAGTGTAATAGTATTGCCCAGTGTAATAGTATTGCCCAGTGTAATAGTATTACCCAGTGTAATAGTATTACCCAGTGTAATAGTATTGCCCAGTGTAATAGTATTACCCAGTGTAATAGTATTGCCCAGTGTAATAGTATTGCCCAGTGTAATAGTATTGCCCAGTGTAATAGTATTGCCCAGTGTAATAGTATTGCCCAGTGTAATAGTATTACCCAGTGTAATAGTATTGCCCAGTGTAATAGTATTGCCCAGTGTAATAGTATTACCCAGTGTAATAGTATTGCCCAGTGTAATAGTATTGCCCAGTGTAATAGTATTACCCAGTGTAATAGTATTGCCCAGTGTAATAGTATTGCCCAGTGTAATAGTATTACCCAGTGTAATAGTATTACCCAGTGTAATAGTATTGCCCAGTGTAATAGTATTGCCCAGTGTAATAGTATTGCCCAGTGTAATAGTATTACCCAGTGTAATAGTATTGCCCAGTGTAATAGTATTGCCCAGTGTAATAGTATTGCCCAGTGTAATAGTATTTCCCAGTGTAATAGTATTACCCAGTGTAATAGTATTGCCCAGTGTAATAGTATTACCCAGTGTAATAGTATTGCCCAGTGTAATAGTATTACCCAGTGTAATAGTATTGCCCAGTGTAATAGTATTTCCCAGTGTAATAGTATTTCCCAGTGTAATAGTATTGCCCAGTGTAATAGTATTGCCCAGTGTAATAGTATTACCCAGTGTAATAGTATTGCCCAGTGTAATAGTATTACCCAGTGTAATAGTATTACCCAGTGTAATAGTATTGCCCAGTGTAATAGTATTGCCCAGTGTAATAGTATTGCCCAGTGTAATAGTATTACCCAGTGTAATAGTATTACCCAGTGTAATAGTATTGCCCAGTGTAATAGTATTGCCCAGTGTAATAGTATTGCCCAGTGTAATAGTATTACCCAGTGTAATAGTATTGCCCAGTGTGTAATATTAAAGTAAATATGTTCAGTATTGCTTGAAGCTATTGTGGTTAGCTATAACATATTTTTCCCTAGCTAGCATACCATTCAAACTAGTACTTCATATCATTTGATGAACTATTATGAAGGATAAATTAGATATTTTTTTATAATGTATGCTGTAAGGTGGTGAAACATTTTCGATTTGCATTTAGACTGCATTTGTCAGTTTTGGCATGTTAATCATGCTAATACAAATTTATTTGCCCCCAGATAATACTTTTGTGCCATTAAAGCATTTTGAATAGTTACTGTTTTTTGGGTTACCATTCATTTTTCTTGTATAAAAAATATAAAATTTTCATTTTCTGAATATACTATTATATATAATTCACTTCAGTCATTTTAGCAGCCTATGTTAAAAATCAGAATTGTAAATGGGAGAAGTCCTTATACATGTTATTCAATGTACCTCTAGAATATTTAGAGAATATTTTAGTTTTTCTCTCCCAGCAATGCTGACTTGATCTTTTCTAAATAAGTCAATGTAATAACACCTATGCTCCTAATATCATTTTTTAATGTAAAAGAGATGTTAGGGATTTTGACACAAACATAGATAAATTATTTATGATGTACTTGTCATTTACATAGTATGTATATATATTTTTATTGACCCATTTTGTCCAGTGTAGCTCAGACACTTGTGGAAAATATATTTCACTTATGTTTTCCAGTAAATCTGAGTTTAATTCTGTAGCTATGAGCTCCTGCAATTACAAAGATAAAGGGTCAAATCATTGGTTGTATCAACTATAAGACTCCCTTCAACTTTTTCCTGTAAACGTTAAAATACGACTTTTTGGAACTATTGTAAATGCTGTGACATCTAGATGATCGGTTATGAAAGTGGTTAAAATCCTGTTAGCCAAGAAGTAGAGGGAATTGTGACCTGACATATGTATATATATAATATATACTATGTGTGTATATATATTTATATTATATATATATAAAACTTGTAATTTATATATATATTTATAATATAATTTATATATAATTATTTATATTTATATAGTATATGTATATAAATTAAATTATATATATAATTATATGCACACACACACATGGACTGAAATATATAAGTAGCAGACATTTTACCTATACCATTTTTTACAAGATGAGAGCATATGAATTGTAAGATTATTCTAATAAAGTAAGTTTTAGTTATTCTAATGTCTGTTTCATTGTTCCTTGATTCATTTTGTCCATCATATTTAGTTTTGAAAGTTACATTTATGGATTTTGAAAATATGTATGGAGTAAGAGGTAGATGGGATAAGAGGGAAAATTGCAACAACAAGTAAGAGGGAGGTGAAAGTGTATAAACTAAGGGAGGAAGTTCGGGTGAAATATAAGCAACTATTGGCAGAAAGGTGGGCTAGTGCAAGTATGAGTAGTGGGAATTTTGAAGAGTGTTGGAATAGTTTTAAAAATGCAGTATTGTAATGTGGGGCAGAAGTTTGTGGTTATAGGAGGGTGGGGGCAGGAGGAAAGAGAGTGATTGGTGGAATGAAGTAAAGGGTGTGATAAAAGAGAAAAAGGTAGCTTATGAGAGGTATTTACAAAGCAGAAGTGTTATAAGAAGAGCAGAGTATATGGAGAGTGCAAAAGGAGAGCAGATGATAGTGGGAGAGGTACTGTCAAGAAATTTTAATGAAAATAAGAAAAAAATTTGGAGTGAGCTAAACAAGTTAAGAAAGCCTAGGGAACAAATGGATTTGTCAGTTAAAAACAGTAGGAGTTAGTAGATGGGGAGATGGAGGTTTTGGGTAGATGGCCAGAATATTTTGAGGAACTTTTAAATGTTGAGGAAGAAAGGGAGGCGGTAATTTCATGCACTGGCCAGGGAGGTATACCATCTTTTAGGAGTGAAGAAGAGCAGGATGTGAGTGTGGGGGAGGTGTATATAAAGGGAAGGGGGACAAGAGAGATTGTAAAAATTATAGAGGAATAAGTTTACTAAGTATACCAGGAAAAGTGTACAGTAGGGTTATTATTGAAAGAGTTAGAGGTAAGACAGAATGTAGAATTGCGGATGAGCAAGGTGGTTTTAGAGTGGGTAGGGGATGTGTAGATCAAGTGTTTACATTGAAGCATATATGTGAGCAGTATTTAGATAAAGGTAGGGACGTTTTTATTGCATTTATGGATTTAGAAAAGGCATATGATAGAGTAGATAGGGAAGCAATGTGGCAGATGTTGCAAGTATATGGAATAGGTAAGTTACTAAATGCTGTAAAGAGTTTTTATGAGGATAGTGAGGCTCAGGTTAGGGTGTGTAGAAGAGACGGAGATTGTATTCCGGTAAAAGTAGGTCTTAGACAGGGATGTGTAATGTCACCATGATTGTTTAATAGATGGGGTTGTAAAAGAAGTAAATGCTAGGGTGTTCGGGAGAGGGGTGGGATTAAATTATGGGGAATTAAATATAAAATGGGAAGTGACACAGTTACTTTTTGCTGATGATACTGTGCTTATGGAAGATTCTAAAGAAAAATTGCAAAAGTTTGTGGACGAATTTGGGAGTGTGTAAAGGTAGAAAGTTGAAAGTGAACATAGAATAGAGTAGTGATGAGAATATCAAATGATTTAGATAAAGAAAAATTGGATATCAAATTGGGGAGGAGTATGGAAGAAGCGAATGTTTTCAGATAGTATTTGGGAGTTGACGTGTCAGCGGATGAATTTATGAATGATGAGGTTAATCATAGAATTGATAAAGGAAAAAAGGTGAGTGGTGCATCGAGGTATATGTGGAGGCAAAAAATTTTATCTATGGAGGCAAAGAAGGGAATGTATGAAAGTATGGTAGTACCAACACACTTATATGGGGGTGAAGCTTGGGTTGTAAATGCTGCAGTGAGGAGGCAGTGGAGATGTCCTGTCTAAGGGCAATGTGTGGTGTAAACATTATGCAGAAAATTCAGAGTGTAGAAATTAGGAGAAGGTGTGGAGTTAATAAAAGTATTAGAGGGCTGAAGAGGGTTTGTTGAGGTGGTTTGGTCATTTGAGAGAATGGATCAAAGTAGAATGACATGGAGAGCGTATAAATCTGTAGGGGAAGGAAGGCGGGGTAGGGGTTGTCCTCGAAAAGGTTGGAGGGAGGGGGTAAAGGAGGTGTTGTGGGCGAGGGGTTTGGACTTCCAGCAAGCGTGCGTGAACGTGTTAGGAGTGAATGGAGACGAACGGTATTTGGGACCTGACGAACTGTTGGAGTGTGAGCAGGGTAATATTTAGTGAAGGGATTCAGGGAAATCGGTTATTTTATATAACCGGACTTGAGTCCTGGAAATGGGAAGTACAGTGCCTGCACTCTAAAGGAGGGGTTTGAGATATTGGCAGTTTGAAGGGATATACAGTGGACCCCCGCATAACGATTACCTCCGAATGTGACCAATTATGTAAGTGTATTTATGTAAGTGCGTTTGTATGTGTATGTTTGGGGGTCTGAAATGGACTAATCTACTTCACAATATTTCTTATGGGAACAAATTCGGTCAGTACTGGCACCTGAACATACTTCTGGAGTGAAAAAATATCGTTAACCGGGGGTCCACTGTATTGTGTATTTTTATACGTATATACTTCTAAACTGTTGTATTCTGGGCACCTCTGCAAAAACAGTGATTATGTGTGAGTGAGGTGAAAGTGTTGAATGATGAAAGTATTTTCTTTTTGGGGATTTTCTTTCTTTTTGAGTCACCCTACCTCGGTGGGAGACGGCCGACTTGTTGAAAAAAAAAAAATGTTCCTGACAGTATCTTGAAGATAAAAAAAAAAAAATTTTAAATGTGTACTATTATGATGGTAAAAATAAAATTAATGTTCTTTGGAATATTTTCAGCCTGAGCCACTGTACTGAATGGCAATTGATTTGCCGAATCTTAAGGTGTTGATATTCTATTCCTTACAAACTTCACTTTGATGTATGTGAAGAACCAAGGGTTCTACATTTAAGGGGTTTCATGTGAATACAATAATGTTATTGGTTTGACAATATTTTTTTTTTTTCCCAAGTCAGGCCAAAAGCAAATTTTAGGTGTAGAGATTTAGTCTAGTATTTTTATCACTAGAAGCTAAGTGCAGCACTATGTGATCCTCTCAGGTTTAGTGCTTAATTGATTATACTATTAGAAATGGAAGCTTAGTAGGGCACTGTAAGAATACTTTAGTGTACTAGATTCTTGGGCTCTTAAACCTGTTCCTTTATCTGCAGTGCTGTATTGACAGGTTTAGGGTTTTTTTTCTTTTCTATATAGGTACAAACAATTTAGATAAAAATTGGATATCCCATTGGAGGGAGGGAGTCTGGAAGTGAATGTTTTCAGATATTTGGTAGTTGACTTGTCAGCAGATAGGCTTATGAAGGATGAGGTAAACCATAGAATTGATGGAAAAAAGGCGAGTGGTGCATTGAGGTATCTGTGGAGACAGAACATTATCCATGGAGGCAAAGAAGGAAATGTACAAGAGTATAGTGGTACCAACACTGATATGGGTGTGAAACATGAGTTGTAAATGCTGCAGCGAGGAGGCAGTGGAGATGTGTCTAGGGTAATTTGTGGTGTAAATGTTATGCAAAGAATTCGTATTGTGGAAATTAGGAGGTGTGGAGTTGCTAAAAGTATTAGGGGCTATTGAGGTGGTTTGGTCATTTAGAGAGAATGGAACAAAGTAGAATGACTTGGAGAGCGTATAAATCTGTTGGGAAAGGAAGGCGGGGTAGGGGTCGTCCCTGAATAGGTTGGAGGAAGGGGGTAAATGAGGTTTTGTGGGCGAGGGGCTTGGACTTTCAGCAAGTGTTAGACAGGAGTGAATGGAGATGAATGGGTTTGGGGATCTGACGAGCTGTTGGAGTGTTAACAGGGTAATATTTTGTGAAGGGATTCAAGGAAGCCAGTTAGTTGAACTTGAGTCCTGGAAATGGAAAATACAATGCCTGCACTTTAAAGGAGGTGTTTAGGATATTGGCAGTTTGGAGGGATATCTAAATGTCATATCTGAGCGCCTCTGCAAAGACAGTGATTGTACATGAGTGATAGTGAAAGTATTGAATGATGAAAGTTTTTTTCTTTTTGGGTCACCCTGCCTTGGTGGGAAATGGCTGACGTGTTCAAAATAAGCCAATCCAAGGGAGGTGAATTTGCTAGTGAATTTATGCAAGTATCCATGAGAGGGCCTAGAAGCAGCCACAAAACAAAAGGATTACATACCCTCTGTTGCTTGTTTGACCCCTAGTAGAGTACTGTATTTTTTTATAGAATATATGGTAATGATGAAAATAGCATATACGTAGTACTGATAAGCTGAGTAAGATGTGCAGCTGTTGATTGATGATGTGATTAGGCCAGTAGGCCTACTGCAATGCTCCTCAATTTCTTGCCACCACCTAGTAGTCCCTGCCTCATGCTACATCTTGGAGACTTTATGCCTCACCTTCATTTTCGTGCTTCAGCTTCACATTGTTCCAAAATATGAAGCTGAATACTTATCTAGGCTGAGGAACCGACCGCCTCGAAAACTGTTTCTCCAAAGTTGAAGGATTTGATTACATATCTTTACCTTGCTACTATGCCTGTTGCCTCCAGTTTATTCTTTGTGCTTGAAGAAGTCTACTGCATAGGCAAAATGTTTCAATCAACAATAAAGACACCCATCTGTTGCAAATGCAGTTGTGGTGGTGGTAGTAGTAGTAGAAGTAATAATGTAGTCATGACACCTCATTGTAGAGTGGTAAGTCAAGCACTGATGCTTCTAACCCAATGTCTTCCCCCAAACATTTTACTCCACAAGTTGAATCACAAGCTAAAGCCAAACTAATTGTGAGTTTGGGTCGGTGCTGTAAGTAAATAAGTAAGTTTATTCAGGTATACACAAATACAGTTACATAGAATTATCATACATAGCAGCATATGTTTAGAGAACCTAGGATAACCCAAAAAAGTCAGACACAGGAGGGCACCGCTTTATAGCATTTCACTATTGCAGTGGTTTTCACCTGTACCCACTCATTAACAAACAAAGGACGAAAATATTTTAAGGTAAATGTATGTACTGTGTATGCATTTTATAGGCCTGGCTCTAGTGCTCAATATATGATAGTGTAAACATGTTATCAGGCTTTAATATGCATTTAAAAGTGAGAAAAAGGTTGTTTCACTTTACAGTGATTTTTGCTTTACAGTAGTAGCCCAGAACCTAACCTGTATAAGCAGGGCCCCTCCTGTAATAATGTGAGTTTGGGTGGCACGTGAGTAGAGGAGCATGCAACCACCAGCACACTGAAGAAGTGAACCCCTCAAGGGAGGTTCCTTGATGCTGGTGAGGGGCTCTTGATCTAGGGAATTGGATCTGTGCTCCAGTTCCCTGAATTAAGCCTGAATACCTTCCGTTCCCCCCCCCCACCCCACAGGCACTATAATCCTACAGGTTCAGCGCTTCCCCATGATTATAATAATAACTGAGTGATGTAAGACCTGCACTGTATGACCCTTGTGGGCTTAGTGCTTAGTTTTGATTATAATAATGCAAGACCAGCTGAGTCATTCAGGTAGTGACACCACTAAGAGGTTCTATACCTTTTATCCCTCAAGGAAAGTTCCTGGACGCTGGTGAGCGGTTCTTCTCCCTTGGATTGAACCTGAATATGACCCTTGTAGGTCTAGCACTTCATTTTTGCTTACAATAATAATTAAACGTGAATGCCTCCCATTCCCCAAGAACTGTGTAACTCCTCTGGGTTTGGTGCTTCCCCTGATTTAAATAAACACGCTGATAAAGGACTTATCCTTGTCCCTAGTGGGTTTAGCACTTCTTTTTATTATAATAACCTTGTGGGTTTGGAAATATGAACA
>NC_091328.1:6543551-6601051 GCF_038502225.1 Cherax quadricarinatus | reverse complement strand
ACACTGTATCATCTTTCTCAACTACTGCCACACACTGTATCATCTTTCTCAACTACTGCCACACACTGTATCATCTTTCTCAACTACTGCCACACACTGTATCATCTTTCTCAACTACTGCCACACACTGTATCATCTTTCTCAACTACTGCCACACACTGTATCATCTTTCTCAACTACTGCCACACACTGTATCATCTTTCTCAACTACTACCACACACTGTATCATCTTTCTCAACTACTGCCACACACTGTATCATCTTTCTCAACTACTGCCACACACTGTATCATCTTTCTCAACTACTGCCACACACTGTATCATCTTTCTCAACTACTGCCACACACTGTATCATCTTTCTCAACTACTGCCACACACTCTATCATCTTTCTCAACTACTGCCACACACTGTATCATCTTTCTCAACTACTGCCACACACTGTATCATCTTTCTCAACTACTACTGCCACACACTGTATCATCTTTCTCAACTACTGCCACACACTGTATCATCTTTCTCAACTACTGCCACACACTGTATCATCTTTCTCAACTACTGCCACACACTGTATCATCTTTCTCAACTACTGCCACACACTGTATCATCTTTCTCAACTACTGCCACACACTGTATCATCTTTCTCAACTACTGCCACACACTGTATCATCTTTCTCAACTACTGCCACACACTGTATCATCTTTCTCAACTACTGCCACACACTGTATCATCTTTCTCAACTACTGCCACACACTGTATCATCTTTCTCAACTACTGCCACACACTGTATCATCTTTATCAACTACTACTGTATCATCTTTCTCAACTACCACACACTGTATCATCTTTCTCAACTACTGCCACACACTGTATCATCTTTCTCAACTACTACCACACACTGTATCATCTTTCTCAACTACTGCCACACACTGTATCATCTTTCTCAACTACTGCCACACACTGTATCATCTTTCTCAACTACTGCCACACACTGTATCATCTTTCTCAACTACTGCCACACACTGTATCATCTTTCTCAACTACTGCCACACACTGTATCATCTTTCTCAACTACTGCCACACACTGTATCATCTTTCTCAACTACTGCCACACACTGTATCATCTTTCTCAACTACTGCCACACACTGTATCATCTTTCTCAACTACTGCCACACACTGTATCATCTTTCTCAACTACTGCCACACACTGTATCATCTTT
The DNA here is from genome assembly GCF_038502225.1 of Cherax quadricarinatus. Lineage (NCBI taxonomy): Eukaryota > Metazoa > Arthropoda > Malacostraca > Decapoda > Parastacidae > Cherax > Cherax quadricarinatus. The sequence continues at coordinate 6,599,833 of NC_091328.1, read as the reverse complement.
CTCAACTACTGTATCATCTTTCTCAACTACTACCACACACTGTATCATCTTTCTCAACTACTGCCACACATTGTATCATCTTTGCCACACACTGTATCAACTACTGCCACACACTGCCACACACTATCATCTTTCTCAACTACTACCACACACTGTATCATCTTTCTCAACTACTGCCACACACTGTATCATCTTTCACAACTACTGCCACACACTGTATCATCTTTCTCAACTACTACCACACACTGTATCATCTTTCTCAACTACTGCCACACACTGTATCATCTTTCTCAACTACTGCCACACACTGTATCATCTTTCTCAACTACTGCCACACACTGTATCATCTTTCTCAACTACTACCACACACTGTATCATCTTTCTCAACTACTGCCACACACTGTATCATCTTTCTCAACTACTGCCACACACTGTATCATCTTTCTCAACTAATGCCACACACTGCATCATCTTTCTCAACTACTACCACACACTGTATCATCTTTCTCAACTACTGCCACACACTGTATCATCTTTCTCAACTACTGCCACACACTGTATCATCTTTCTCAACTACTGCCACACACTGTATCATCTTTCTCAACTACTGCCACACACTGTATCATCTTTCTCAACTACTGCCACACACTGTATCATTTTTCTCAACTACTGCCACACACTGTATCATTTTTCTCAACTACTGCCACACACTATCATTCTCAACTACTGCCACACACTGTATCATCTTTCTCAACTACTACCACACACTGTATCATCTTTCTCAACTACTGCCACACACTGTATCATCTTTCTCAACTACTGCCACACACTGTATCATTTTTCTCAACTACTGCCACACACTGTATCATTTTTCTCAACTACTGCCACACACTATCATTCTCAACTACTGCCACACACTATCATTCTCAACTACTGCCACACACTATCATTCTCAACTACTGCCACACACTATCATTCTCAACTACTGCCACACACTATCATTCTCAACTACTGCCACACACTATCATTCTCAACTACTGCCACACACTGTATCATCTTTCTCAACTACTGCCACACACTGTATCATTTTTCTCAACTACTGCCACACACTATCATTCTCAACTACTGCCACACACTATCATTCTCAACTACTGCCACACACTATCATTCTCAACTACTGCCACACACTGTATCATCTTTCTCAACTACTGCCACACACTATCATTCTCAACTACTGCCACACACTGTATCATCTTTCTCAACTACTGCCACGCACTCATCTTCCTGCACCATTGCCACTCCCTGTATCTATTACAGTCGATCGTACAGAAAGGTACACTACCAAACTACTACTGTGATATATATACCTTTGATTAGTTTCGAGTTTTGTCTACTCCCGGATCCCAGTCCTGGGCTAGACTTGTCTAGTTTTTTCCTGGTCAACCGGAATGTTACTGCTAGCAACCCGCTGACCCACATATCCATCACAGCCTGATTGATCTGGCACTTGGCGGAAGTACTTGTCCAGTTTTTTTCTTGAAGACTTGTACACTTGTCCCAGCAGTGCTTTTAATGTCTTCTGGTAAGATGTTGAACAATCTGGGACTACGGATGACACAATGTTATTTTGTGCCCACGGCACTTCTGCCCTTCACTGTGTTTAATTTACACTTCCTCCCATATCTCTCATTCCAATATACTGTTATGGCAGTGTGCAGATTTGGGACGAGGTCCTCAAGCACTTTCCAATAGATTAGCATGTATCTCTCCGCCCCAGAAAAGTACATATTGAAGACTTTAAGACGTTCCCAATAATTTAAACGCTTCAGTGGGTCTATGTGGGCTGTAAATGATCATCAGATCTGTATTTCCTCGCTCTGAATGAAGTTGTCAACAGTACTCTAAACAAGAACAAAAGTGGCTTGAAAAGTGACACCATTAGCACAATTTTCTTTCTGAACGGTCTCATTATACGTCCTGTCATTTATCTAGCTGTCGGGACATTTGCCTTATTGTGCTCTTTGAATGAAAGGTCAGCCAACATGATTACTCCCAAGGCCTTCCACGTATTCTCTCGTTCTATTTGACGATCCTCTTGGGCTTCGTATACAGTATCTCCTTCGAGTACATTCTTTCTACATTTAAGTAGCTGGAACTTATCACCATTGAACGCCATGTTGTTTTGCACTGTCCACTGGAAAACCTTGCTTGCATCCTCCTGCAGTTTCTCGTGTCTACTACTGAGGTGACATTCATGCTTACTATACTTTAATCCGCAAATGATGCAAAACTGTGGCGAATGTTTTTATATATGCCCGCTCTGAGGATAAATATCAGAAGAGGCTCCAGGACAGTGCCTTGGGGCACAGTTTTTATCTCACTAATGGTGGATTTTGCTCTCTTACTACTATTCTTTGTGTTCTGTCTGTCGGAAAGTTGAAACTCCATCCATCTGCATACATTTCCAGTTATACTTATAGCTGTCATTTTGTGTGAAATCACCCCATAATCCAATTTGTCAAACGCCTTTGCATCACTAAAGTCTATAAAGGTGCACTGCCATTTTAAATGCAGCACCACACTGTAGATGTACCAACACTATAAATGTATTGCCACAATGTAAATATTCGCCCACCTCATATAGATGTCCCATAAGCCCAAGCAGTGCTGAAGACTAGACCCTTTGTTTACTAAAATCGAGAGATTAACTTCCCCCCAGAGCCGTCTCTCCAATTCCCGACCTCAAGTACAGACGTAACAAGTAAACATGATATGCTTTGCTTGCTCTCTCTCTCTCTCCGTCTCTCTCAGTTACATCGTTGAAGGTCGAGGGGAGAAGGACTTCAATGCCGTCCACAACTGATCCTCAGTCAGTCAGTCAGTACTACAGAGGCGGACACACCGTGAGGCTCCCAGGACCACTTAGTGGGACCGTCACTGGTCTCCTTCAGAAACACTTTGTTGCCTTCAGAGCCACTTGTCATCACAACCATTTTTTCTTGTGTTCGGAACCACCTACGTATTTTCAGAAGCATTTATTTTGCTATCTGTAGAACCATTTTATCTCCTGTAGAACCACTTATTTTTAGCTTCTTCAGAACCATTTTTTATCTCCTTCAGAGCCATTTTTTTAAATCTTCTTCAAAAACACTTCCTTATCTCCTTCTGAACCACTTTCTCATCTTCAGAACCACTTTATCTCCAGAACTACTCTCCTATGCACAGGAATATGCATATTTACATCTTTAATTAAATATAGAAGTGCCCTGAAAATGCTACCTTTTTAGAAGCTTAAAATACATTCGAAAATGACTCACGAAATCGTAATGACACGATTGCAAACAAACCATACCCCGGCCGGGTTGAACCCGCGGTCAGAGAGTCTCAAAACTCCAGACCGTCGCGTTAGCCACTAGACCAGCTAGCCACAAAAAATTCGTCCAACTAGGTATATTTCTACACCATAGGAGATTCGTCTGTAATCACTTGCATTTGTGGTCACAGAGGTGCCTGTGCTAACCTTCCTATGGTGTAGAAATATACCTAGTTGGACGAATCTTATTGTGGCTAGCTGGTCTAGTGGCTAACGCGACGGTCTGGAGTTTTGAGACTCTCTGACCGCGGGTTCAATCCCGGCCGGGGTATGGTTCATTCGAAAATCTCTCCCGCAAGAATTTTCGATTTATCTAATAAAATGTCAAAACTCGCCAGTTAAAAATTTCCTAACTATAAACAAAATCACACATGATAAACCAACAAGAGTGGCAGTTATGCATTATTAAAAATAAAAGACATAGTAATGAAATAAGTCATGGAAATAGTGTCCACGAACACTTAAATAATATGTCATATATTTCAGGAGCCGCTGTAACACAGAATGATACCGTAGTTTTCATTTTTACATTGCATATGTGGTCAGGGAGGTTGGTGACACTAGAGCAATGGAAGGAAAGGATGTGTGAGGTGTGTACACGACTAGTTATGATTGCGAGGGTTGAGTCACAGCTCCTGGTTGCGGGGGTAGTAAGAGGTGTGTTATACTGTTTTTTATTGGAGGGGAGGCAAAGTTGGCTTCTTCAGCAATGTGCTGCTTCCCAATTCTGTACTGATAGTTGCATAGTGAGAACAAAATTTAGCTATGTTACCCCTGTCAGATTCCACTACACAGGATGGATTTAATACACACTGTGGAATTATGTCAGCCGGGAACACTTCAGCAGGGCAATGAGGATATCTCAAGTATTCCATGAAAATTTCATTAACTTCAAAGATTTAGTTCCAGCAGAGCTGGAGTTTCCATTACTTGGGAATTACCATCTCTCAGGATGGCCAGAAGAAACAGAATTTTTATGACAATATCTTCACGTTGTAGGTGTGGGGGAGAGGTGAGGGTTGGCGGGTGGGGGAGGGGTGAGGGAGGGGTGGTTGGTTGGTTAACTGGGTTTAAAGCCTATCAACTACACGAGGGACATTAAGGCTACAAATAAGGTGTTCACCTCCAGTCAAAAATATTTTAATCCTTAAAATAGGGATTAAGTTAAACTCTTATATATACACGGTGAGAGATATGCATCTCTGCGTACATATCCTTGCCAAGGGTGGGTGTGTGATGCTACAGGTGTGTCGCGGGGGACGGGGAGGTTGAAGGGAAGGGGTAAGGGAAGGGGGAAAGGAAGGGGGGGAGGTGACAGGTAAGTTGGAGGAAGTCGTGACGTCAACACCGAGTTGCTGACCGGGAAATGTTAATGAATTAATATATTATGTTTTAGTCATTCTTCTTTCTACACTGGCTGCTATAACCAGGGACCTATTCTCCGTGATCGCATCCACGGACAATGTAATGCAGTTTTCGTGGACGTAACGAGCTAGTTGTGTTTTTATGAAGAACAACAAGATACCTTTGCTACATTCCAGCAGCACCTGAGTCCTGACGATCAGTGAAGCTCAGAGAGCCAGAGGGTAGGAACCACTTTCGTATATCTCCACACGTCGCTGGGACGAAATATAACAAAAGACAATGTGACAACTAGTGTGTGGGACATAGCGAGTAATACGTCAGTAACAGTGTGTGAGGCAGGTAGAAGTGGGTGGTGTCAAACCTGCCTGATAAAATGAAGTGATAGCGGGAGTTTACTCTTTATAACTACCTGTAGACGATGCTCAGGGGAATGAGAGAAACTACAGTGTTCTGGTTGTTAGTCAGTGTTGGGCTGTTTGGACTCGTGTATAGTGTTGGGGTTGCTTGTGTTGGCTTCAAAGAGCGCCTCTCCAATACTCCGGATTACGACGGCAGTTTACAAACTTCCGTCAGTGGTTCCATGAAGTGCAAGACATTACCAAGAAGACGAGTGTCAGGACTGCCTCAGTCACCACTTGTGAGTGACCAACACTAGGACTACCTCAGTCACCATTTGTGAGTGACCAACACTAGGACTACCTCAGTCACCACTTGTGAGTGACCAACACTAGGACTGTCTCAGTCACCACTTGTGAGTGACCAACACTAGGACTACCTCAGTCACCACTTGTGAGTGACCAACACTAGGACTACCTCAGTCACCACTTGTGAGTGACCAACACTAGGACTGTCTCAGTCACCACTTGTGAGTGACCAACACTAGGACTACCTCAGTCACCACTTGTGAGTGACCAACACTAGGACTACCTCAGTCACCACTTGTGAGTGACCAACACTAGGACTGCCTCAGTCACCACTTGTGAGTGACCAACACTAGGACTACCTCAGTCACCACTTGTGAGTGACCAACACTAGGACTACCTCAGTCACCACTTGTGAGTGACCAACACTAGGACTACCTCAGTCACCACTTGTGAGTGACCAACACTAGGACTACCTCAGTCACCACTTGTGAGTGACCAACACTAGGACTGCCTCAGTCACCACTTGTGACCAACACTAGGACTACCTCAGTCACCACTTGAGTGACCAATACTAGGACTGCCTCAGTCACCACTTGTGAGTGACCAACACTAGGACTACCTCAGTCACCACTTGTGAGTGACCAACACTAGGACTGTCTCAGTCACCACTTGTGACCAACACTAGGACTACCTCAGTCACCACTTGTGAGTGACCAACACTAGGACTACCTCAGTCACCACTTGTGAGTGACCAACACTAGGACTACCTCAGTCACCACTTGTGAGTGACCAACACTAGGACTACCTCAGTCACCACTTGTGAGTGACCAACACTAGGACTACCTCAGTCACCACTTGTGAGTGACCAACACTAGGACTGCCTCAGTCACCACTTGTGACCAACACTAGGACTACCTCAGTCACCACTTGTGAGTGACCAATACTAGGACTGCCTCAGTCACCACTTGTGAGTGACCAACACTAGGACTACCTCAGTCACCACTTGTGAGTGACCAACACTAGGACTGCCTCAGTCACCACTTGTGACCAACACTAGGACTACCTCAGTCACCACTTGTGAGTGACCAATACTAGGACTGCCTCAGTCACCACTTGTGAGTGACCAACACTAGGACTGTCTCAGTCACCACTTGTGAGTGACTAACACTTACAAGGATCACTACCAGAGCTGTGAGTGACTAAAGTTAACAAGGGCCACCAGTGAGTTGACACAACACTTGTAAGAACCACCACAGTGCCCATTATTTACAAAGTCCAGCAGTGAGTCACTCAGCTGCAAAGGACCACCAACTCTCCGTCCTCATAATACTGATTTAAAAAAAAACATAATTGAATTGTTATTAGTATATATAACAGTATATATAACCAAAGTATACAAAATGTGGTAGAATGTGACACTGAAGCACATGTGTGAAAATAGAGAATGGTGATTATATTCGTGTGGTAAACCCTTGGGGGTTATATTGCGTTTGGGGAATGAGAGGTAGCTAGCTTTAATCCGAGGAAATTGAGGGTAACCCTCTCCCCAATTCATTACATCAAGATCCTTTACCTAACCAGCACCAAGAAATCTTTTTTTTTATAGGGTCTTACGTGAAGACGTAACACCCTAAATTAGAGAAATATATAATTGTTGACCATAAAGGCGGCATCATTTCTGGTCAGATCAGATTGGTAAGGAAATATTACAGGACTTAAAACTATTAACAAACACACATGCAAGTTTACTGAATGTAAACCAAAGTTTGAAAGTTTTACCTGCCATCTTGCATAAAAGAAAATACCAGCACTCCCGCCAGTGTAAAACCTTTAATAGGCTTCCGTTTCACACACTACCATCCACCTATGGTGAGGCTAGAAGCAATGAACTTTCTCCTGGGAACTCCAGCCAAACTGCTTGGTCCCACAACACTGATGTCGACACATTAACATTTCACTAGTAAAACTTGTATTCGTTAAATACTGCATTTTTGTGAACAGATTTTTTGCTCCATGATGTACACGTGAGTCTGTCAGTGACTAATTAATTTAGTGTTAGCTGTAGGAGAGCGCGGGCTGTGGTCACTCCAGTGTTAAGAACATAAGAACATAAGAACGAAGGAACACTGCAGAAGGCCTACTGGCCCATGCGAGGCAGGTCCAAGTCTCCTACCGGCTTAAGCCAATGCACCCAACCTAGTCAGGTCAGGTCACATTGACTTAAGGGAGGAACACGGCAACCGACCTGGTAGCACAAGCTATCAGGTCCAACTCACACCCACCCACATCCACTCATGTATTTATCCAACCTATTTTTAAAGCTACACAACGTTCTGGCCGATATAACACAGCAATTCTGCAGCCTAGTGAACGAGTGGCTCTGTTGGGTTATCATGATTAATCCGCCGGGAATAATCTGAATAAAGCCTGCTCTTCATAATAATAAAGATACTGAACTAAAAACTCTTCAGTGAAAGCTAAACGCCATACACAGTTTCAAGAGTAGGTATGGGATACCTGGAGTTTACCTGGAGAGAGTTCCGGGGGTCTGAGCACAATGAATAAAAAAAATCCTGGCTGCGCCAAGAGCTATGACTCGACCCTTGCAAACGAAATGCATTTGCATACACACTCGACCCCTGTAACCACATATAGGCGAGTACACACCGAGGTCAGACCCATCATAGAGCACGTACGCAGTGCTAGCAGGGAACACTTAGCTAAACACACATGTCATAAGAAGAACATAAGAACGAAGGAACACTGCAGAAGGCCTACTGGCCCATGCGAGGCAGGTCCAAGTCCCTACCGGCTTAAGCCAATGCACCCAACCTAGTCAGGTCAGGTCACATTGACTCAAGGGAGGAACACGGCAACCGACCCGTTAGCACAAGCTATCAGGTCTAACTCACACCCACCCACATCTACTCATGTATTTATCCAACCTATTTTTAAAGCTACACAACGTTCTGGCCTCTATAACGGTACTTGGGAGTTTGTTCCACTCATCCACAACTCTATTACCAAACCAGTACTTTCCTATATCCCTCCTGAATCTGAATTTTTCCAACTTAAAACCATTGCTGCGAGTCCTGTCTAGGCTAGATATTATCAGCACACTATTTACATCCCCTTTATTTATTCCTGTCTTCCACTTATAAACCTCAATCATATCCCCCCTAATTCTACGTCTTTCTAGAGAGTGCAGTTTCAGGGCCCTTAGTCTATCCTCATAGGGAAGGTTTCTGATACATGGGATCATCTTTGTCATCCTCCTTTGTACATTTTCCAGAGAATTTATATCCATTCTGTAATACGGTGACCAAAACTGTGCAGCATAATCTAAATGAGGCCTAACCAAGGATGTATAGAGTTGAAGAACAACCTGAGGACTCCTATTATTTATGCTTCTTGATATGAAGCCAAGGATTCTATTAGCTTTATTGCGAACACTTATGCACTGTTGTCTTGGTTTCAGATTACTGCTAACCAGAACTCCTAAATCTTTTTCGCAATCCGTAATATTAAGATCTACATTATTTAGTTTATATGTGGCATGGTTATTGTCCTGTCCAACATTTAGAACTTTGCATTTGTCTATATTAAACTGCATCTGCCACTTCTCCGACCACTGCATCAGTCTATTCAAATCTTCCTGGAGTGCTCGAATGTCCTCGTCAGAATGAATTCGACGGCCTATTTTGGTGTCATCGGCAAACTTGCCGATGTCGCTCTTTATGCCCTCATCTATGTCGTTTATGTAGATTGTGAACAGCAGGGGGCCCAACACTGACCCCTGTGGAACACCGCTCGTGACGCTTCCCCACTCTGATTTCTCCCCATTTATGCAAACTCTCTGCTGCCTATTTGTCAACCATGCCTCTATCCAGGAAAAAATTTCTCCTCCTATTCCATGTGCTTTAATTTTCCTCAATAGTCTCTGATGTGGGACCCTGTCAAAAGCCCTACTGAAGTCCATATACACAATATCATATTCGTTACCATGATCTACCTCCTCAAATACCTTAGTGAAAAAAGTTAATAAATTCGTAAGGCAGGAACGTCCCTTTGTAAAACCATGCTGAGATTCGTTGATTAATTTATGCTTTTCAAGGTGGCTACGAACTGCCTCGGCAATTATTGATTCCATAAATTTTCCCACTATGGAGGTTAGGCTTATTGGTCTATAGTTCGAAGCTAAGGACCTGTCACCTGTTTTGAAAATAGGTATCACATTTGCCATTTTCCACTTATCTGGCACCATGCCAGTTTGTAGTGATATGTTGAAAAGATTAGCCAAAGGTGTGCTAAGCTCCTCTTTACATTCCTTTAGAACCCTTGCATACAGTTCATCAGGGCCTGGGGATTTGTTAGGTTTTAATTTATCTATTTGCCTAAGGACCATGTCACTTGTGACCCTAATAGTGCACAGTTTATTATCGTCCTGTTCTACATAATTTATCATTACTGGAATATCACTGGTATCCTCCTGTGTAAAAACTGAGAGGAAGTATGTGTTAAAAATTCTACACATTTCCTTATCACTGTCAGTGAGCTGACCCGAGGAACTTTTGAGTGGGCCTATCTTGTCCCTGATCTTACTTCTGTATACCTGAAAGAATCCTTTTGGGTTAGTCTTCGATTACACTGCCAATTCAAGGTTGGATCAGCATTGACTGTCATAATTAACATTATATCCTCATAACAACAGGCCTACATCAAAAATATTTTTTTAGCAACACTTGCACAAGTAGACCACTGTGGGTAATGTATATCTTCGAAAGCATTACATATATATTTCACCTATAAAACTTGGATGGCAGGACATAAAAAACCCACAATACACGGACTGTTTCACTGGTTGGTCATGACCTAAGAACATCATATACATGCACTAGTGTGCCTTCTACACTGTATTAATACTGACCCTCAAGTCGGTAAATAAGAACATCACGGAAAGAGAGATTACCTTCAGTTTCTTGTTTGTATTTGAATTTGATGCAACACTTAGCGATGGAAAAGTTGAGACTAATATTAATAAAAACCTAGGTTAGGTTAGGTAAGGTTCGTCAGGAAACAGGACAAATGTTTCCTGACGCGGGTCTTAGTCAGATGATGACCCGCCTTTGGAGCTTTTGGTCATCTGACCGAGGCCTTCCGCTGGCTTACCGGTCCACCCCTTTAAAAATTATGGTCATTTATAACCATATATCTTAATAAAAACCTGACAACATTAAACACAAGAAACAATGAACAAAAGTGCTCGCAATACATTGTTAAAGTTTATGTTCGTATTATGTTACGACCAAAAAAATATCCAGTAGTCATCAGGTGAAACAGTACAATTATTATTATTATTATTATTATTATTATTATTATTATTATTAGTAGTAGTAGTAGTAGTAGTAGTAGTAGTAGTAGTAGTAGTATTAGTGGTAGTAGTAGTAGTAATATTCTTTATTTCTACAAGTACATGTACAACTTATACAGGCCTAGCCGACATCAATGACATGCTATTATATAGAAAGCCTCTTGTTATGCATAGCATTTCGGGCAAATTAGGTCAGTTTTGTCCCCAGGTTGGGACGCACACCAGTCGACTAACACCCAGGTACCTATTTTACTGCTAGGTGAACAGGGACATAAGAATAATAACAATGGTTATAAATGACCATAATTTTTAAAGGGATGGACCGGTAAGTCAGCGGAAGGCCTCGGTCCGATGACCAAAAGCTCCAAAGGCGGGTCATCGTCTGACCAAGACCCGCGTCAGGAAACACTTGTCCTGTTTCCTGACGAACCTTACCTAACCTAACCTGAACAGGGACAGCAGGTGTCTTCAGGAAACACGTCGTGATGTTTCCACCCGTACCGGGGATCGTACTCAGTGTGTGAACTGAGTGCGACACCAGTCGAGCTAATACTTTATGCTTCCAAGATTGTAAATACAGGAGGAGGAAGTGGATTATATTTCTTTTTTTTTTTACGCGAAGCATCAACTCGTGCACCGGTTATATACACCTGGGGGTATACATCCATTAGCACTAGCAACGGTAAATACACTTGAGAATTGTGCAAGTTTATTTAGGTACAGGCACACTTTTAGGTGATTACAATCATTAAACATGGTAACATTATGTATAAATTACCTATGATGACCCGATGTTGAATTTTGACGAGAGGTTTGGTTGAATGACGGGGGGGGGGGGAAGAAGGGTAGGTAGGAATGGAATATGGGAAAGGGTGGGTGGGGAGAGGGGGGTAATAAAGATAAGTGGCCTAACCACTTTGATACAATTTAATAAAGGTGTATGTGTGTGGTATGAAAATAATAGGATGGGGTATACTACACTACCATCCAATAATAGGATGGGGTATACTACACTACCATCCAGTAATAGGATGGGGTATACTACACTACCATCCAATAATAGGATGGGGTATACTACACTACCAACCAATAATAGGATGGGGTATACTACACTACCACCCAATAACAGGATGGGGTATACTACACTACCAATAATAGGATGGGGTATACTACACTACCACCCAGTAATAGGATGGGGTATACTACACTACCACCCAGTAATAGGATGGGGTATACTACACTACCATCCAGTAATAGGATGGGGTATACTACACTACCAACCAATAATAGGATGGGGTATACTACACTACCACCCAGTAATAGGATGGGGTATACACTACCATCCAGTAATAGGATGGGGTATACTACACTACCATCCAATAATAGGATGGGGTATACTACACTACCATCCAATAATAGGATGGGGTATACTACACTACCATCCAATAATAGGATGGGGTATACTACACTACCATCCAATAATAGGATGGGGTATACTACACTACCATCCAATAATAGGATGGGGTATACTACACTACCATCCAATAATAGGATGGGGTATACTACACTACCATCCAATAATAGGATGGGGTATACTACACTACCATCCAATAATAGGATGGAGTATACTACACTACCAACCAATAATAGGATAGGGGTATACAACACTTCGAACTCAGCGTCATATATACATGTATGGCGCTGAGTTGGTAGTAGGCATAGTTTTCGCTGTAAAAATATAGGATGATCCAAAACAAGTCAAATTTATATCCATATATGCATAGTTTTCTTTAATCGCCATTTTTAGGGATTGAAGTATTAGTGAATAGTAGTGTAAAACTAAAATAGTTTTAGTGACTTGCAGTCGATTAAACCTAACAGCCAACTAACCAGTGTGAGGTGTTTTATATCCAGAAGTGGTGAAAGCTGTATCCTCCGTCCGCTCATCACGAGACAGACATGTTACCTGTTTGTATTTGTTGTATAAAACTACTGTGTAGAAATCAGTGATTTTTATCTATTCGCGGCCGCCAGAGTTACAATATCACAAGTACAGCAAGATTTTTGAAAATACGCAGTTGGATTTGCTCTCGAATGTTATCCGAGGAGATAGTGGGTAGCTCTAATTCCTTGAATTAAGATCCCTTCATTAACATCAAAGCGCCCCCATTTTTTTAAGGGACTCTTGAAGTGTCAAGTCTGTCATTTATATAACAGTGAGACTGATCTGTGCATCAGACCATGCAATGCTCGCACTGATGCACACTTCTTACTCTACTGCAACAACAGTCGACTTAATCAGAGAGAAATTTTACGAGCTCTTGAATAAAAGGTTTCACGATCAATTTTGGTAGCTCGATTATTTATATACTGGAAATAGTAATGAATTATATGTGCGATATTGAAGCGAGCCGCCATGATGGCCGTCATGCGGAAGCATCACTAGTGTCTCCATAAAATGTTCTATTGAGGGTTACTGACATATACCGTAATCAAGGGGAAGATAGCTCTAGCTTCTGAGATCAAGAGCCCTTAACGGCATAAAAACAGCCACCTGTAAAGGAGACAGTATGGTAAACTAGCACTATCCTTGGTGTTGGTAGCTTCAGATAGAGTGAAGGCCGGGCTTGTGCAGGAGTGGCCAGGAAGACCTTGATAATTTAGTGCTCTCATGTATACATTACTACCACCACTGCCTCAGTCCTTACAACATTATACGCATTACAAATTTAGACATATTTATACAAAAAGTATTAGTGTGCGCGTGCGCACACGCTCGCCTATTTGTGTGCGCGTGCGTGCAGCGGATTCGAATTTCAATCACTCCATTGAATTAGTGTGATGAATGGTTTTGAAAACCGACAAGTTGAAGAATTGAGACACTTATGCAACATATGGGAATCTTTATTGAAGAAACGTTTCGCCACACAGTGGCTTCATCAGTCCAATACAAAGTAGAAGTGGGTAAGGAGAGTAGAAGTTTGAGGTAATCAGTCCCTCAACCTGGAATCGATGTGTTCAGTCCATCACTCTTGTAGGAAGCGCAGCATAGGGCCAGAGAGGTGGCTTATATACTGCGGTGAGATGAGTTGAAGCAGGAAGAGGCGGGATCACAGTGGGACCTGCCACTAGTGCAAGTAGGTCGTCGTCCAAAAGTTGGGCAAGCGTTGAAGTCTTTGTACCAAGATCCCATGATGTTGCAGTGTCTGACAGATGTGATGAATGGTTTTGAAAACCGACAAGTTGAAGAATTGAGACACTTATGCAACATATGGGAATCTTTATTGAAGAAACGTTTCGCCACACAGTGGCTTCATTAGTCCAATACAAAGTAGAAGTGGGTAAGGAGAGTAGAAGTTTGAGGTAATCAGTCCCTCAACCTGGAATCGATGTGTTCAGTCCATCACTCTTGGTACAAAGACTTCAACGCTTGCCCAACTTTTGGACGACGACCTACTTACACTAGTGGCAGGTCCCACTGTGATCCCGCCTCTTCCTGCTTCAACTCATCTCACCGCAGTATATAAGCCACCTCTCTGGCCCTATGCTGCACTTCCTACAAGAGTGATGGACTGAACACATCGATTCCAGGTTGAGGGACTGATTACCTCAAACTTCTACTCTCCTTACCCACTTCTACTTTGTATTGGACTGATGAAGCCACTGTGTGGCGAAACGTTTCTTCAATAAAGATTCCCATATGTTGCATAAGTGTCTCAATTCTTCCCATTGAATTAGATTCGTTCGTAACAAATTTGAAGAACATAAGCAAAGCGTCTCCCACTCCCCGCACACTAACATATGTTGATATACACAATTTATAAATATGAAGCGTATGCCTCGCTTAATACTATTCTTTCCCAATCTTTCTCCCCCTTGCACCCCCCTTCTGTAATTATATAATTAATTTGTTTATATTAAAGAAATGATGGCTATAATTTGTAATTTCTCTCATTTCAGAACAATAATTAAGGTTAACACAAGTCATGGCATATAAAAGTGACATTAATCAAATATAAATTTCGTAAGAAGTTTTTCACGAAAATGCGATACGTTGACCGGAACAATTGCCATTTTGCGGAAAGTTAACTTGCAAGTAAAACATGGGAAGACAAAATCTGATGTACTAGACATTGGGCGGAGACGTTCCTCTAGCATTCATGATCTTTGCAACTGGGTGTTCTGGTGTGAAAGTGATGTTACGGGTGCTGCAAGCTGCCCTCCTGCTGGGGGCGTCTGTGGTGATACAAGCAGATGACTCAGACAATCCCAGGTGTTATGTCATCTGTAGCCAGATCTGCTCTTCAGAAAATCCGTCCTACAACCCTCAGAGATGTGATGACTGCTGCGGCACAGGTAAGCCACTTATGTTTACGTTATTATGTAGTCTACCAATTGGATAAGTGGTTGGATTGGTTATTTGGGTTTAAAAGCTATCGACTTCACTTGAGTTATTAAGGCTGCATATCACAAGTTCATCACCAGTCAAGAATACTCGATTCACTAAAATAAGATTCAGCTAAACTCATTGTATATACACTGAGAGGCATACATCTCCGTGTAAATACGTAATATACATGTTGCACAATACATTACTAATATTAAAACAAACGGATGCATTGGTGCATTGCCAACAAATATGAAGACAAAGACAAGTTTTAGAACAATAACCACCTGTTCTGCAACTTTTGTCTTCATTACAATCAAGTATTTATAAAGTAAAACAATCGCTGCATATTTTGAAAACACTGGTAACGGAGTGCATATGAGTTTATATAAAAGATTCTAAATACAAAGTAATAGGTTCCAACCCTCATGACAGTAATTACAGCTTCCAAGACAGGAGTTCATTTAATCCCCATTTTAAGAATCAAAGTACTTTTGTGTATAGGTGAAATGCAGCTAATAACCCTCTCGTATAGTCATTATACGTAATAAACCAGCCATCTAACCAATTTTTAAGTTAAGTTGCTGCAAGGTCAGTGATAGAGAAATTGCTTGTATTTATGTAAAAATTAAACCCGTATGGATCATACAGCACAAGAAGTGAAGGTTCGATCTTCCGTCCCACTCTTAGATGGGCCCACTTGCTAGCACATCAGGTGGTACATCCAATGATGGCTGGCGACAGAAATATTATTCGAAGTCTTATGCGGATCCAGGAGTACTCTTGTCGGTTTGCGTTCTCTTACTACTAGTTGAGTGCTGCTAGTGCTTTTAGCGGTCCCAGCCTTTCTCTGTTAATTCTGGGCGAGCCATCTTGGAGCTGTTGTGCCCCAGGTAGGGTAAATTGGTGTGGAGTTTAGGGGATAAGTGACAGGGCAGTGATGTGTTTTTATTAGTCAGTCAAGAGTCTCCCATCTCTTTCCTTCTGCTCTCAGTTTCAATTTCCCCTACCATTTATATCTGCCGAGGCGCCAACTACCTCTCCTGGTTCCTCTGTAGAAGCGACTCCTGACGACGCCGGGCCGGATATGGTTTTAATGACAGCGACAGTCAGACTCAGCCGGGCACTCGGCTGCTGTTGCTGGCTCTGGAAGTCGACTTAGTAGTCATTCCAATAGTAGGCTGTATTTTTGTAGTAAGAATACTGATGTTATTTCTATCTTGTTTAGTGTTGGGCACGTTTTCTTCTCGGCATGATAACATTTTAGGTTGTGGATTTATTACCTTCGCTGGCAAAGTTATTTATGATTGTGTTACAGAATTTAGGGGCTCGGTGGTGGGTGGTCGGGGACTCCGTGCCAAGGACACTTGCGTACCGTTCACAGGCCACTGAGCATGAATTCAAGGAAGGCAACGTCCCCATGTATGGTACAATCCGGCTCCGGGCGGTCTACAAGTTGAGTCTGAAGCGGTTGTTACAGGCTTATTGTTAAGATGATGAGCAAGAAACGTGCAACACTTAGATATTGTTGTTATCGAAACGTTTCGCCAGCATGATTTTAAAACTGATGACAGTATAAGAGTTAATTCTGGGTCAGCTATCCCCGAATGAAAATTTTCACTTGTCGCATTAGTGTGTAGTATGACCATTAGTAACCCTTAAAGGGGGATGTTACTAATGGCCATACTACTGTAGCATCCCCTTTTTTATGGGTATGTGTGGAGAGATTTTGCATCCTAACATCCGCCAGATTTCAGTGGACAGTCTATTGATAAGACTTCTGGACCTAAGCAGGCTCGTGTCCTTCTTTTGCATCGTGATGACCAGGTGGAGCACATGCTTGCCGCAGGTTATTTGAACCAGTGTCGTGACATAGTTTCCTATTGATTGCTTGAGCAGGAGAGTGAGGACATGCGGCTTCTGAATCCCGGAATGATTGCGGTTCAGAGGACTAAGATGGTGAGTGGTGGTTTGGTGAGCACTAATTCTCTGGTCCTTACGTACGACCAACTGAACCTCCCCCATCTATGTAAATCTAGGGTGGAGAGTCCTGGGAGTAAACCCGTTTATTTCTTTCTCAGTCCAGTGCCTCAAGTGCCAGAAGTTTGGTGACTAAAGGATCACGTGTAAGGCAGTCTAAGACAGTTGTTTCATGTGGCAACTGCCCACTCCTGTACTAGAGTTTTGTAGTCATAAGTGTGGAGCTAGCACAGGGTTAATAACAGAACGTGTGTGGTATATAAGATGGGGAGTGCGCTGCTGCGCTGTGTGTGTAGACTTTATAATTGTTGTAACCTCTTTTATACAGTTTCTCTATAAAGTGTGATTTGTTTTCGTAAATGCGATTGAAAACAGTACATTCAAAATTTAATAATTTAAGGGTTATTCGATTACAGACGAACTTGTTCAATCGCATTTACAAAAAAAATCACTATATAAAGGAGCTTTATAGAAAAACTTATTGTATTATAATCATGGGGGAAACGCTAAACCCTTAGGGGTCATACACTGCCTGGGAATGGGAGGCAATCAGTTTGATTCAAGAGGGGAAGTAGCTTTAATTCCTTGGATTACGCACTCTTCACCGGCATTAAGGCAACCCCCTCCCCTCAACTGTACATATTATCTCATGGTAAACTGTTAGACTTTAACTGCCATTAATGTGTCTTCACGTTGGTAATACTATGTTAATGACCACACCCAAGGTCCTCCCCCCGCTCCCCAAGACTGTTAGTTCTTCTTGACAAGGAGGGGGAGGGAGTTTGACGCTGGTGAGGGGTCCTTGTCGAGGGGGGAAGCCGCTGTATGAGCACTACAGGTTTAACGTTTGCCCGTGAATTTAATAATAGTTATAGTTTTAATAAATACATTTACAATTTAAAATCGGTTTTTAATTGTGTGAACAACTCCGTGCCATTATTACATTCTCGGAGAAACGGTAAATCCGTATGGGGGTCATACATCGCCTGGGGAGTGGGAGGCAATCGTGTTTGAGCCCAGGAAGGGTGGGGTGGGATAGTTCCATTTCCTTGGATCAAGAGCCCTTCACCAACATCAAGACAGCTCCATTAAAGGAGATGATGTGATGTCATCCAGAGCCACAGAATATGGAGTGAGTTGTGTAGTCTTAGTGGTCAGTCTACCCATCTACTGTCTTAGTCCTGTAAGGACAAGGAAGGTGATTTGATGCTGGCAGGGGCTCTTCATCCAAGGAACTAAAGCTGCCCTCCCCTTCTGATCGGACCTGATAACCTCCCATTCCCTAGGAGTTGTGTGACTTACGGGTTTAAACCTTCCAGTATTATTATTAAAATCATAGTCCTTGATAAACCACAACAGGACATCTTGTGTTTCTAATTCAGTACACCTTTGGTATGCTGCTACAATATTTTCATATGGTTAATGTAGATGATGGACATAAAAGCAGTAATTGAAAATTTATTCATACAGGCTTTCGCCTGTACAAAAGACTTTTAAAGTCATTAAAATGTACTTAGGGCAAAGAGATACATAGTCAGGAACGAGGAGAGGTCAGGAGCTGTGCGCACATCTTTTACTCGCCTTGACAAGACACCACCGGAAGTAGATGCATATTCCTCCCTAGCAACTCTATTGTTAAACACATCTCCGGCAATTTCTCCAACCCTAAAATACAAGCAGCTAATAGTACCTGAGGTACGATCGAGATCACCACCACTACGGGACAAAAATGCAAATCACGGCAGGGGTTTACACAACCCTTTGCAACTACTGTGACCATCACAGAAGAGACAAAGAGACCTTTACACTCGCATTTCTGAACACCAGTTGGTATTCAGATATGCGAGTGTAGAGGTCTCTTGGTCTTGTGTGATAACACGCCAACAGAATGGGCCACTTGCATAACATTGTGTTTCACACAGTAACTCTCACAATCGCTTTATCAGATACAAGGAAGCACGGCTCGTTGTCAATGGACGCTCAGAGACGAAGGATCCTGGAATCATCACTCGTCAGCATATCAAACATTTCCAACCAGAACAACGGCTTTTGCAACATACCTGAGCTTCTTGCCAGGAAGCTCCATCGGTTTCCCCACATAGCAACAAAATGGATCACTGCTATAGGCCTACCGACCTGTGCTGAGAAGGTCCTTCATAAATTCCACCCTGCTCAATCATATACTTGCCCTCCGCGCTCAGGCTACTCAAGATTTAACACACCTAGCCTGACTCCGCACCCGATATATATATATGTTCATCCAGGTTTTTCTGTGACTTGAAAAAAAGCCCAGTGTAGGCGAAACGTCATTAAAGGATCATATACTGCATTTATGTCTCTGTTTCCAGCGAGGAGACGTCAGGAGCGAGAAGAATCCAGGAGCGAGGAGAGGGAATGTGAAAGGAGTGGCCCTGTGCGAGAAGAGGTCAGGAGCGAGAAGTCAGGAGCCAGGAAAGGTTAGATGCGTTGATAGTTCAACTTGACTGTTGGTCTAGTCAACAGGCCTTCTTCAACAACTGTATTGCCAAGATTCTGGCACTCTGTACTGGTTTACAGAGTATACTTTTGAAGGCCACTTACTCTGTTATAAATAAAACATTGCTGTATAGCCCTTGTGGCTTAGCGCTTCTTTTTGATTATAATAATAATAAATAAAACATTGTACAAAAGGGATTTAGTCCCTTAAGCTTGATCTGCAATGAACAGTAAAATATACAAGATATGCACACATTTGTACAGAAAATTAATACATAGTTGATGTAGTAATGACTGATAGTCATTATTATGTGTAGTTTTGGTTAGTTTACGTTACAGTGTAGCCAGTTAAGTTTATGCACCAGTCAGAGTATATACCCAGTGTGTTGTGGTTCCATGGTGTAATACTTTCCGATGAAGTCATGTTTACTGATGCATCGCCATGCTTGTTGGCCAGCTGCCACCAGTGACGTCACGCACCTTGCTTGGCGGGTTCCCGCTACCCGCCAAAACTTAAAAACTGCTTCCTGCTACCCGGCAAAACTTAAAAACTGCTTCCTGCCAAAATTTAGATACTGTTTCCCGCCAAAATTTAATCGCATTAACTAACCACAGCAGTAAAAGCTCATCTTTACCTAAGAATCGGCTACCAGTTTCGTTATTTTTCCGACAAATAACAAATTATGATGGGACGTTTGATTTGGAATTTGCTTGCGCTGGCTTTTAACCTCCGGGAAGGTTAATAAGCCAGGAAAGTCAAGCAGTACAGTTTATTTCCTTTGTGGTCCTTAGATTCAATCCGCAGTAGTTGACTAAACACCGAAATGCCTCGCCTCCCTTGAAGATTGAACAGTGTTCCTTTCCGTTGTGAGCCATTTGCTCTATCAAGATGGTGGTTCATCTTTACAAAATGACAGTTCTGCCTTTCAAGATGGCAGCTCTGCCTTACAAGATAGCAGCTCTCCCATACAAGACGGCAGTTCTGCTTTACAAGATGGCAGCTCTGCTTTACAAGATGGCAGCTTTGCCTTACAAGATGGCACTTTTGCCCTACAAGATGGCAACTCGGCCTTACAAGATGGCAGTTCTGCCCTACAAGATGGTACTTCTGCCCTACAAGATGGTAGTTCTGCCCTACAAGATGGCAGTTCTGCCCTACAAGATGGCAGTTCTGCCCTACAAGATGGCAGTTCTGCCCTACAAGATGGCAGTTCTGCCCTACAAGATGGCAGCTCAGCCTTAAAAGATGGCAGTTCTGCTTTACAAGATGGCAGTTCTGCTTTACAAGATGGGAGCTCAGTTTTACAAGATGGCAGCTCTGCCTTACAAGATGGCAACTCTGCCTTACAAGATGGCTGCTCTGCCTTACAAGATGGCAGCTCTTGAAGGGTCGTACAACCCCTGGGAAATGTGAGGCAATTATGGTTGATCCGAGGAATGGGAGGGTAGCTCCACTTCTTTGCATCAAGAGCTCTTCGCTAGCATCAACGTATCCCTTCCCCTTGAAGGATATATGTTAGACTAGCAAATTTTAATTCAAATTCAAATTCAAAGTTTATTCTCTATAAGGATTACAATGCTGAGTTTACAGAAATTTGGTTATTGTGTGGTTTACATGTAGTAAAATTGTGATTACAGAGTGTACCACTAGAACGCTTAGCATGGCTAGGCATTTCGGGCAGACTTAGTTTTATTCTTAATTGTAAAATATTACAAATTATGAGGTAAGTTGGTATTATGGCTAAGTGACTAAATACTAGTTTGTGAGTTTAGCAATGTGAATGCTTTTGTTTTGGCACAGTACATAGTTTCAGTATTGGAGTATCACAGGATTCATTATTTTAAGATTGAGATTAATATTTCTGTTTATGGTCAAATGAGTGAGTGAGTGTAAGTGTGAACCACCAGGTGGTATTCGTGTAGTTAGCTGACGGGGTGTATCAGGGAGATAAGATGTTTTCTAATGGTAGTTTTGAAGGTGATGAATGTGTCTGCAGTTCTAGAGTTCTCAGGTAGGATATTCCAGATTTTAGGGCCTTTGACATACATTGAATTTTTGTAAAGGTTTAGTCGGACACGGGGAATGTCGTAGAGATGTTTGTGTCTGGTGTTATGCCTGTGGGTTCTGTCACAACTATCAAGAAAGCGTTTTAGGTCAAGGTTGATATTAGAGTTTAAGGACTTGTAGATGTAGATTGCACAGTAGTAAGTGTGGATGTACTGAACTGGGAGTAAGTTTAGGTCTATGAAGAGTGGGGGGGTGTGTTGCCAGGGATGGGATTTAGTGATTATTCTTACTGCAGCTTTTTGTTGGGTTATTATTGGCTTTAGGTGTGTTGCTGCAGTTGATCCCCAAGCACAAATAGCATAGGTGAGGTATGGATAAATAAGTGAGTGGTATAGCGTGAGAAGGGCATTTTGCGGCACGTAGTATCGTATCTTGGAGAGGATCCCAACCGTTTTGGATACTTTTTTGGTTATATGCTGGATATGGGTGCTGAAATTCAGGTTGTTGTCAAGGTATAAGCCTAGGAATTTGCCCCCATCATTTCTGGTAATTAGAGTGTTGTCAATCTTAATGTTAATTTGTGCATCTCCTGCTCTGCTACCAAACATAATATAGTAGGTTTTGTCAGTGTTAAGCGTAAGTTTATTGGCTGTCATCCAAGTCGATATTTTAATCAGCTCCTCATTCACAATGGTGTTGAGGGTGGCAAGATTAGGGTGAGAGATGACATAAGTCGTGTCATCAGCAAAGAGAATGGGTTTCAGGTGTTGGGATACGTTTGGAAGGTCATTGATGTATATGAGGAAGAGCAGGGGACCAAGGACACTTCCCTGCGGAACTCCAGTATCAAGTGGCCGTGTTGCTGATGCTGTGTCTTTAATGGTGACGTACTGATACCTATTAGTAATGTAAGATTTGAAATAAGCAAGCGCATGGCCTCTTATACCGTAATGATCAAGTTTGTGGAGTAGGATGTCGTGGTCTACTGTGTCAAAAGCTTTTCTTAGGTCAATAAAAATTCCTAGTGGATATTCCTTATTTTCCAATGCTGTGTAAAGCAGATCTAGCATTTTTATGATTGTATCATTAGTGCTTTTATTTTTCCTGAATCCAAATTGGCAGGGGTTGAGTATGTTTTGAGCCGTTATAAATGAATACAGTCTCCTGTGCACGAGTTTCTCAAAGATTTTGGATAGCAATGGTAAGTTAGATATTGGCCTATAGTTGTTTAAGTCTGTAGGGTCACCACCTTTATGTATTGGTGTAACCCTTGCCATCTTGAGTAGTTTCGGGAAGGTGCTAGTCTCTAGTGACTTGTTAAAAAGTAATGAAATAGCATGCGAAAGGACATGGGCCGCTCACTTGTACAGTAATGGTGGGACATGAGACAGATTCCCCGAGTTATTTTTAAGTGACTTTATAATCTCAGTGACTTCCGTGGGCTCAGTTGGTGCAAGATAGAAGGAATTAGGGAAATTCCCATCTAGGTAGTCCCTGGCATGGGCATTGGTATGTGGGATTTTACTGGCGAGATTAGATCCTATGGTTGAGAAGAAGTCGTTTATCTTGTTAGCTGTGTCAGTGGGATGTAGTGGTGTTTCATTAGGTTTAGTTAGGACAATATTCTTGGTTTTTCTCAGTTTGTGGGTCCCTAGAATCTGAGAGTGTTTTCCAGGTCTTTTTTTATATCTCCTCTAGTGTCTGTGAATCTGCTGGAGTAGTATAGTTGTTTGGCTTTCTTTATTACTTTGGTGAGAGCTGATGAGTAGTGTTTAAGAATATCTTTGTGTATTAAGCCCTGTCTATATTGCTTTTCATATTGGTGTTTCTTGTCAATGGATTTCAGAATGGTGCTGGTTAGCCATGGGCAACCAAGCCGTTTGTTTGTGATCTGTTTTGTTTTTATAGGACAATGTTTGTTGTATAGTCTAAGTAATTTGTTAAGAAAAATGTCTGTCCAGTCATCAATACCATTGGCCTTGGAGAATTCTGTAGGCCAATCAACAGTCTCTAGGTCAGCTGTGAACTTCCTTACTGAGGCATACAATACAGACAATTTGATGAATAGAACACACTTGGAATACTCAGGTATCTTTATTACCAAAACTTTTCGCCTGCACAGCAGGCTTCTTCAGTTGTATAAAGGCGATTTGACATGTCATACAAGATCTTAAGTGGAAGTCTTGAAATAATTGTGGTTAAGACTTGTCATATACTCGTATATATAGGCTGTTCATAAATGTTGACAGAGGTAAAACTTTGACAAAACTATACTAAACGCTGGACACAAACGAAGGAAGACTGCAGAATACATGGGGTAATGGCCCCGGGATTGCCCTCTAGATCCGGGTGACAACAAGCTGCATCCTTTAGCCTGTTGGATGCTGTATAGCATTGTTCTACTCTCCCATTGCACCTGCTTCCTCAAAGGGGGAGTACCTAGATGCCGCTGGAGGACTCTTGTTCCAAGCAAGAGTCCTCCGGTGGATCATGTCGTCCTTGGATCGTGTCTCTTCCCTACCTTTGACGCAGACTCCCTCTGACTTCTTGTTAGCGACAGCTGTATTACACCATCTTTGATCTTGCTTTCTCTTCGGCACTTCTCACCGCCCTTTCAGTTTCTACCTCTGACATGCTCTGCACCTTCGCTAGTCTCTGATCTGGCATAGTACATCTTTAGCACATCCTACCGTGCCCGTGCAGTTCTGTATGACCCTTGAGGGTTTAGCGCTTAGTTCTGATTATTATTATTATCGTCATCAGATCTCTTAGCATGGAGGTTCGCCAAACATCTATTAAGAGTTTTTAAGGCTGCTCGTGCCTCCATTATCCAATCCTCTATCAGTTTATCTCATAGCTGTGCTACGCGGACGAAATTCTCACTCTTGTTTTTATTCTCATGTGAAACGTCAAACCCATAGGGGTCATGTAGCGCCGGAGGAATGGGAGATTTTAGGGTTCGATCCAAGAAACCGAAAGATAAGTCCACTTCCATAGATCAAGAGCCTCTCACCAACATCAAAGCGCCTCCCCTGAGGAGTCTTCACTCATAGACAATTCTGGAGGACTGCAAGAACCTCAGCCTAGTCCAACCCTCAATCTAATTTACACTCGAGGAAGAGGCCAGATTCAAGAGGAAGGGCACTGTTAAGAGAGGAGACTAGACCCAAGAACGAGACTGCTAGGAGGAAGAGGGAGACCAGACACTGCTAGGAGAGAGCAGACCAGACACTGCTAGGAGAAGACCAGACATTGCTAGGAGAAGACCAGACACTGCTAGGAGAAGACCAGACATTGCTAGGAGAAGACCAGACACTGCTAGGAGAAAGGGAGAGAGTCAGACCGATTGACCAGTCACTGCTAGGAGAGCAGGGAGGTGTGACGACCCTGGGATGGAAGTGCTGGCAACAACAATAACAAAGACCTCGTCGGCCATGATGGCCGCTCTGCAAACTGTTGTCAATTACTTGATTTTTTTATCTCTATAAATGGTATCATTATATCATCATTAACATTTATAAAAGAAATACTACTACTCAATAATAATAATTATTATTAAAAACTGCAGCGCCCTTAAGTTCATTATCAGTGGGCAATCCACAATCCAACATACTGACGCCCGTTCATATATTATCCTGACCCAAAGTTTAACCAAGATGCAGATTAGACAACCAATTTCTTATAATTGTATCATTACCTAGTCATTCACGGGGAAGTCTAAACCCTTAGGGATGCCAGCGCTGGTTGAGTCCAGTGTCATAAACCCTGGGGAAACGAGAGGTTATCAGGTTTGATTTGAGAAAAAAAAATCTAATACTTATTATCTTCTAATTCACAGGATTTTTTTTTTTTTGTAAGTCAAAGAATACTTATGCATTTTTCTTGTGTCTACAGATTACAACAATCTAGAAACAGGAAGCCGCGTCCAACAGAATGACAGTAAGTACAGCTCTTCTGTGGTAGGTCGGCTGTTTACACTCACCTTCATAGTTATAAATCTGCTTCCGTTAAAATATCCATATAACATCTCCCTACATGTTATATATGCACGACGAGCATATACACCACGTGTGTTATATACACCCCAAAGGTTACTTTATCTCCTATAAGGATGTAAAGTATATTTGACTCTCGTAGTGACCAGGTTAGGTGCATCTTTAATGACCGTCGCTGTATAGCCCTTGTGGCTTAGCGCTTCTTTTTTATTATAATAATAATAAAATTTTTAATGACCATTGTGTAGTCGACAGGTATTAAATCCCATTAAGCAACATGTTATATGCAGTCTTAATAACCTGCGTAATCCATAGACTATAAATCCACATTAACCATGAACATCAGGACCTCCAACCATAAAGAGATCTACACAGTGATTCGATGTAACTTTTATGCAAAATTTTCCATACATAAGATTTTTCTGAAGATACCCGTAAGTACTGCAAGATTTATTTTAGGATACATCACTATGGTAATCTTTGTCTTTAATGTGGCGTTAGTCCTAACTGGGGCAGATCAGCGGATGTTTGCCCGAAATGCCCTGGCATGTTAGTGGCTTTCTTTGTAATTAACACTTTTTAAATTATAAGCAAACATTGTAACCTTTGCAAAGAAATAAAATTTGTTTGAACACAGAACCGGATTAAGAGTTTGTTGGCCCCCGGACTACAAGTACTACGAGGCCCCCAGTGATATTTTCAAAAAGAAAAAAGTTAGAAATATTAAATTTATTTTTACAAGGCTAACCACAATTAAAATTCAAACATTTGCTTTGCGGAATTTTTTGGAAACAAATTGTAAGCCGTTGAGAACATTTCTGAAGGCCCTCCAGCTGGCGGAGGCCCTTGGTCTGCAGACCCTAAAGCTGACTGAACGGGTCATTAAATGGTTAAGACTCGTGTTGGAAGACACTACGTTGTTTTCTGACGCATCAACCACAACTACCTTACACAAACTTCGTACGATAACAGTGTTTTTGTTTAATTATCAACCTAATATTTTCCCATGGGAGTAAATTCTTGGGTAGCTTTGGGAAGGGGTTGTTTTGATAAGAACCTGCCTTGTATGGGCCAGTAGACCTGCAGTGTTCCTCCATTATGTCCCACTCCTCGATAAGTTTTCCTATTTTTGCTAAACAAAGAAAACACGGCAAGAACTTGCATTACTTAACCGGGTTCCTTATCACTTACCAGTTAATTGTTCCTTTATGTCAAGTCATCAGAGTTAAACGTCGGCGTAATTAGGGATAATTAACCTCGCCAAATTATTTAATTATTATATTGTAATTATATGAATAATCACGTGGAAGTGGACAAATTTGTAGATATTACGGTGTATAGCACGGTTATTATATTCCTGGTCAATCGCTAAACCCGTACATACATTGAGATAGACTTCTGTATATACACCGAGAAGTATATGTATGCACTGAAAGAATGACATCTCTGTATATACAATGAGAGGTATAAACTATGTATATACCCCGTCGTTAGATAAAGGATTTATGTAAGTACATTATTAATAAGAGAGTTGATGGTTCTCTGGGGCAGGTCTGGTCATCACCTTGCCCCGAGAGAGAGTTGATGGTTCTCTGGGGCAGGTCTGGTCATCACCTTGCCCTGAGTTGCTAAACAACTTGCAGTTCAACTTTCTCTTTCATTCACAACTCAGTGTCTCTTTAGTAACTTGAGGTAACCTGACAAGGGATTATCATGAAGGCCGGACAGACGGTGGTGATAATGTCAATGTAACTTTCCAAAGTGTTGTACAAGCCGTTCAAGTTGCGTACATTCTTAGAGAAATTAGTTCAAATATAAATACCCATAAATGGATGAAGAATAGACTCGAACATCTCTTAGGTGAAAAGAGAGAGGAATTTACAGGCGAATCAAAAGAGAGAATCACCTTATTGAACACTTAAATTTAAGAAATCAAGAAAGGAATAAGGAGAGCCAAAGGAAATTATAAAAATAAAGTCACAAGGGAATTAAAGACGAATCCTAAGAGTTTCAGGTATATAAGAATAAGATTAGGGGAAAGATATGCTCACTCCAGTGTAACTCAGGCCAGCTTGTTGTTAGTGACTAAGAAATATATACCATTTTCAACACTTATTTGCAAACTGCTTTTACGCGAGAGGATGCAAATGAAATCCCAGATATCAATAATTATATTGATCAGAACGAGAATAAATTATAGAAGATCACAGTCACTAGTGACATGATCTACAAACTAGATAGATTACCTGGAGTTTACCTGGAGAGAGTTCCGGGGGTCAACGCCCCCGCGGCCCGGTCTGTGACCAGGCCTCCTAGTGGATCAAAGCCTGATCAACCAGGCTGTTGCTGCTGGCTGCACGCAAACCAACGTACGAGCCACAGCCCGGCTGGTCAGGAACCGACTTTAGGTGCTTGTCCAGTGCCAGCTTGAAGACTGCCAGGGGTCTGTTGGTAATCCCCCTTATGTATGCTGGGAGGCAGTTGAACAGTCTCGGGCCCCTGACACTTATTGTATGGTCTCTTAACGTGCTAGTGACACCCCTGCTTTTCATTGGGGGGATGTTGCATCGTCTGCCAAGTCTTTTGCTTTCGTAGTGAGTGATTTTCGTGTGCAAGTTCGGTACTAGTCCCTCTAGGATTTTCCAGGTGCATATAATCATGTATCTCTCCCTCCTGCGTTCCAGGGAATACAGTTTTAGGAACCTCAAGCACTCCCAGTAATTGAGGTGTTTTATCTCCGTTATGCGCGCCGTGAAGGTTCTCTGTACATCTTCTAGGTCAGCAATTTCACCTGCCTTGAAAGGTGCTGTTAGTGTGCAGCAATATTCCAGCCTAGATAGAACAAGTGACCTGAAGAGTGTCATCATGGGCTTGGCCTCCCTAGTCACTGGGTCCTGATGAACTGTTTTCAAGGGTTAGTGAAGGTTGTTAGTGAACCATAAGTTTGTCTCTTTAACAGATCGCTACAAATGAGTATCGTACCGGATAAGTGAAAAATGGGAAATGCGATACCCATGTATAAGGTGGGAGATAGGTCCTCAGCTTCAAATTATAGACTAGTTAGCCTAACATTAATTGTGAGAAATTTGATGGAATTAATAATTACTGATGCGGTCCGAAGTCACCTGAAAGATATTTGATTGATGAATTTTAACTCGGTTTTAAAAAGGATAATTCTTTCATTACGAATTTACTAATTTTTTTCACTTTGATATTCGTGGCGGTAAACCAAAATAAAATGCGATATTGTATATGTAGACTACAATAATGCCTATAGAGTTCCACACAGGAGACATGAAAGTAGCGGCACATGGTATATGAAAAATTATTTCCTGGGTCGAGTCATGGCTGACAGATTGGCAACACAGATAAAAATTGTATGACACCAACCGGTTGTTGGAAAAAAAAATGCAAACACTAGGACAGTTTATTGGAAAGGTGTTGGCACTGGGATCTTGGTCACCGAGATCCCAGGACCAAAACATATCCAGCAAAATTTCCTAGCGTTTGCAGTGCCTTTTTCCAACAGTGCGTACATGGGGAGAAATTAGAATGGGGACCTATTACCAGTGGTGTGCCATATTAGGACCCTTGTTATTTACAATCTACATAAACGGCATTTATAAGGGAATAAATAGCGACATAGGTAAGTTTGCTGATGACACTAAAATAAGCCATCAGGTAATTTCTGATGAGGGCACTGGAAGGCTACAGGATGACCTGGATAGGTTGATGTTGGGGTCAAAGTGGCAGATGCAGTTCAATATAGAAAAGTGTAAGGCTCCAAGAAAAGAAAATAACTGTGACAATAAGCCTAATAATGTAGATAGTCTGCTAAAAAGATTTAGGAATTCTGGTTAGCAGAAATTTAAACCCAAGACAACATTGCATACGTGTTCGTAATAAAGCTAACATAATTCTTGGCCTCATATCAAGAAGTATAAATAATAGAAGTGTTAAGGTTATCAACTTTATATAGCCTTGGTAAGGTATCATTTAGATTATGCTGCACATTTCTGGTCTCCATATTATAGGATTGTCATAAATGTACTGGAAAACAAACAAACAAGGATGACGAAGCTGATTCCATGTATTAGAAAATAAGGCACTGAATTTACACTCTCTGGAAAGACTTTGAATTTGGGAATTAGGAATAAACAAAGTGGATATAATTAACGTGTTGAAAATATCCAATATGGGACTTGTGGAAAATACTGTACATATTTTTCCCCCTCACTCAAGGAAGGCTCCTTGACGCTGGTAAGGGGCTCTTGATCTAGGGAATTGGATCTGTGCTCCAGTTCCCTAAATTTAGCCTGAATGCCTTCCATCCCCCCATAGGCGCTGTATAATCCTACGGGTTTAGTGCTTCCCCCTTGATTATAATAATAATAATGTACATATTTTCCAGAAATAGATGGCCATACTGTATTTAAAAGAATTATATTATGGAAAATGAGAAACTGGACCTGCGCCTGCGCAGACAGGACTCTCCATTTTGCTTGAATTGGACATTAACGGTAGTGTATAATGGGAAGAATTTTTCGTGCTCTAGAGGTTAAAATTGGGTTGACACCTCTCAAATAGGAGGCGAAATTGTTGGATGTGCATTCCTGCATAACTTGAGATATCAGGCGGCTGGACAAGACAGCTCCAGGAACCTCAGATAAGTCTGTTATGTTTAACTCTGGCCAGTGTTATTTTCATAGATAGTGAGGTTTTCTGAGTATGATACACATTAATCTCCAGTCAAATTGGTGAGTGTTATGATTAAGATATATTCTCCTTCTGTTGTATAAA
This sequence comes from Cherax quadricarinatus, assembly GCF_038502225.1. Taxonomy (NCBI): domain Eukaryota; kingdom Metazoa; phylum Arthropoda; class Malacostraca; order Decapoda; family Parastacidae; genus Cherax; species Cherax quadricarinatus. Next base: position 6,569,435 of record NC_091328.1, on the reverse strand, counting down.
TATATATATGTATATATATATATATATATATATATATATATATATATATATATATATATATATATATTATATATATATTATATATATATATATATATATATATATATATATATATATATATATATATATATATATATATATAATCATTTATTATTTTTAATATACAGTCCACAAATTTATATATTTACCAGAATTCCTGGTGATGTATCTTTTATTTATAATTAATAGGTCCAGAGCAACTTGTGGATATGACAGTGGTAGGTATCGAAGGGGGACATTTTTTTGCGACCTAGGTGTCCCAAATTCCTACTTGTCTAACTGATAAATAATAATTATCTTTAGATAACAAAAAAAGGCACAATAATTATCTTTGTTTATTTACTGTTATGTACATAATGATACATTCAGATAAATGCAATTTTCCACAGGACTCGTGCTTGGAGAAATTTGGATTTAGAAAAGATATTGGGAAGTACTGGTTTGGTATTTGAGTTGTAAACGAGTGGAACAAACTCCCAGGTAAAATCATCAATGCAAGAACTTTGAGTAGTTTTAAATATAGGTTGGGCGGGTATGCGAGTGGGTGTGAGCTGGACCTGCACAGTAGGTGCCGATAAGCCTACTGCAGTGTCCCTTCATTCGTAAGTTATGAACTGCAGAAGAAAAAGTTTCTATCTGTTCTGGACCATTGTCAAGGCGGAGAAAAGATGAAGACAAACTAAGTAAAATGGTGAGTAGTAAGCCAGAAAACTGGTGAGGTGAAGAGAAAGCCACTACTATCACCAGCGAACACTGACAGCAAACAGACACGGAGCACAGACAGGGAACACAGTAAACATAGACAAACGAACCTGTAGATAAACAAAGGGTTCATTCTTCACGATAACTACTACGTAGTGCTGAGACGTGGGCGTGCAGGTGAGGACGGGGATAAAAGATGTGGGCGTGTGGATGAGGGATATGAAGGTGGGCGGCGTCAGTGACGTGTGGAAAATTAATTTAGCCTTACCGCACAGTACTCACCAGGGGACTTCAAAATATAACCAACATCACCAATAGCTGATAGAATTAGACTGAAGTTTGGCCTGGCTTGTTATTGATAAATCAATTATATAAGTTTGTATAGTAAGATAACTCATAACCTGACAATATTTTCACAGCTGTACTCTTATTGTTGTACTATTATTGTTGTTACATGGAAGTGATAAATGTGTATCACACAGCACCAGGGGGAGACATGTGGGAGGTAACCAAGTTTGATCCAAGAAAAAGGAAAGTAACTAAAATTCCTTGAATCAAGAGATTTTCACCATTAAAGGCACCCTTGAAGGGGATAAGACGCCATCACAAACAGTGAAGTAATCACAACATTACTCCTAGAATCTGTAAGTGGATCATCGTATTCAACTCAGAAGCGTCATCCGTCTCACTCAATTAGAAACACATTTTGTGCCCAATTAATGGAGGCAAATTGACTTTAATGATTGTGGCTTCCTACTCGCACCACGAAACATAAACGAGCACTGATTATCCGGTAATTAGGTGGTGATGGATGGAACTACAAGGTCATTACCGTTACCCTATATGGCCATTTAAAACATTTTGGTTCATGTCCCATCAAGGGGAGGAGGGCGCGTGCCGCCTATCAAAGCCTCTCATTCCCTTGAAAAGTTACGAATGATACTGTGACAATATAGAGGCCAGCGAGAAGTGCTCCCCACACTGTTTCATGGAACGTTAAATCCTCGTGGGTCATTCAGCACAAGGAGTTGTGGAGGTTCGATCCCTCGTCTGCTAATCGATGTCCAGTGTCTGACTAATCAGGCTGTTAGTGATTTCCCACACAAGGCAGAATATGACACTTCACATGCAATACTCGTCACTATCACCTGAGGAAGCACCACTAACCTCACTTAACATGCAGGTCCCAGCTATACTCTGAGATATCACATATAACCTGTAGCAACCAGATACAAGTGCACATCTCAGTTTTACAGTAACCAATGGAGAATGCAAAGTAATCTGGTTTCATGTAAGGATCTTCATTTTCCCTCCTTTGATCAAGAGCCTTTCTTCAGCATCAGGGCACCTTGAAGGGCGTGTAAAACTACCATTCAGTAATGTAACCATCGACTAAAAGTCATATTATATGAAATGTAGAAATAAAAAAAAATAGTTTTGAGAGCCGCTCAGCCATGACGTCCTTGAAGGTTAAATGGTGTGATTCTGTTTCATAACAAATTTGGATAACAACTGTAACCAGAACTATGGCAGTCAGAAGCAACACTTCTCTTGTGAGATTAGCGCTGTATAGCCCTTGTGGCTTAGCGCTTCTTTTTTATTATAATAATAATAATTGTGAGATTAGTGCCGGGTTAGGATAATAAGAGTAGTGTGAGGTGCCAAAACGTGTGAGAGCAAAGTATATGAAGAGGTGAGACTATTGGCAGTAATGAGAGAGTAAAGAAAGAGGTGAGAGAGTAGAGAGGTGAGAGTAAGGTAAGCACTGACAGGATGAGTCACGCGGCTGGCAGCTGCGCACATGCTGCCAACAAGTCAATATATATATATATATATATATATATATATATATATATATATATATATATATATATATATATATATATATATATATATATATATATATATATATATATATTTATTTATTTATATATTACATAGAGACAGGGTGTTCCAGAAATGGGTCACAGCAACAAGGGGTCACATTTGGAAGTTGAAGACTCGGATGAATCACAGGGATGTTAGGAAGTATTTCTTCAGTCACAGAGTTGTTAGGAAGTGGAATAGTCTGGGAAGTTATGTAGTGGAGGCAGGATCCATACATAGTTTTAAGAAGAGGTATGATAAAGCTCATGGAGCAGGAAGAGTGACCTAGTAGCGGCCAGTGAAGAGGCGGGGCCAGGAGCTGTGAATCGACCCCTGCAACCACAACTAGGCGAGTACATGCATCTACCCTCTGACGTTGAAAGTGGGTTTGGGTTCAGTTTGGTTTTCGACTTTGATACATTCTTACCAAAAGCAAAGAAAATTCAGACGAATATATAAAATTTCCATGAATTCTGTAGAGAGTGCACAGTAGTTACCAAATTGTGGGAAGGTCTGGCTTTCACATGTCCTTATTTTAACTTATCCATTGATTTATACAAATATTTTTAGCGTAGTTAATTACTTAGTTTGCTAGGTGTAAGGCCATTATATATCACCTAAACACAAATATAAAATATTTAAATTCTTTAAATTCTCGGTGTAAGTACACACACATAAACAAGCACACACACACACACACACACACACACACACACACACACACACACGTCATCGAAAAGGCATTAATGTAGCATAAAGGTACAGAAGGCCAGAAAAATGACAGGGTGGATTTAATGAGAACTTTCAATACAAGAAAAATAATACCAGTCGTGACACTACTCGACTTGCGTGCTCTCTCGTCTAGAATACTGATGGTATCGGTATTGATGCTAATATCGATAAGTATCAGCTATTTTTTGGCGTAATCAGTATCGGCATCGGTAAAAAGTGGCATCGTCCCTTCCCAGTATAATAATATTGAATTCTGTGAACACAAATACTGAGGAATAAGAATAAACAGTGACACTGTAAGTAACCTAGACTGTAGGCTTGAGGAGAAACTCAAGTTCCTTATAAGAACACTTGTTGATAGAATATTCACAACCACAAGACCTGGTTACAGACCGGGCCGCGGGGGCGTTGGCCCCCGAAACCCTCTCCAGGTAACACTAATAATAGCTTAATAGTCAGAGCTAAAAAGGAAACCTTGAGAAGGACGTACATACGCTTCATTGCAAGCAGTGTCCGGGGAAGGTATATATGTGTAAGAGACAATGGTATATGTGTGAGCAAGCTTGTGTATAAACAGAAATATTAGGTTAAGTAATTTTTAAAATGTTAAGTTTTGTCACGTACGCGATTGTAACCTCAATATAGATTTCGACGACTCAACAATAGAATTTTAAAGGGGTGTCGAAAACAATGAATGTAACACTCATGTTGAATTCATTGGTGGGCAGGTAACACCCGCTCATGGTCAGAGCAATGGAGGTCAAGTGATACTATCCCTCTTCGTGGTGACTGAAGATTCCATGAGTTATGGCGTAGATGTTTATGTAGGCTTCATCCATGATTTTAAACTTGCAGTTTTTTATGTATTAAATTACTTAGAATTGAATTTAAGATAGTTCAGCAAATTTAGACAATGTGACTCATTTCCACTGGGGTCACTGAGTGGCGTAATGTTAGTTTCCAAGTCTTTTTAAATATTGACTTCCAGTTTTGGAACCTGATTAATATATTCACGAGGAAGTGCTAAACTAGTAAGGGTCAAACAGTGCCTGAGGAATGTAGGAAACCAGGTATAATCCAAGGAAAGGGAGGGCAGTGAAAATTCCTTGGTGTGAGTCCTTCACCAGTATTAGTGTCTTTCCCTTCCACACCTACTGAAGAGATTTGAAACTGAGAGGAACTGTGCGTGTCTGGGTAGCTCAAAATGAATTCTTAATGGCACGAAATTTAAATTTGTAAAGAACATTAAATGGTAGACATGACGCCAAATATATCTTGTCATCCGGTGTTAGCTAGGTTCTTTAACTGAGGTTTTAGGTTAACTTTGTGACAAGTTTTATGTTGACTCATTAAATGACTAATAATTTAGATACACAAATAACCCGCACATAAAAGAGAGAAACTTACGACGACGTTTCGGTCCGACTTGGACCATTGACAAAGTCAAACTAACCAGAAGTGGAGCAGGACGGCTATATATAGGCAGGAAGAGATGGTGGTAGTAGTAGTACAAGAATGGTATATAATACCGACAAGATGAAATTAAGACACATGCGCAACACCCGGGCATCCCTATCGTAGACGTTTCGCCATCCAGCCAGCCACTGGATGGCGAAACGTCCACAACAAAGACAACCAGACGCCGCATTATTTAATAATTTAGGCTAGTTTAGTTTAACATGTTTAGTAGGTGTTATTGGATAGAGCCCACTTGTACCAGCTAGGTAATCTCTCTTAATGCACCAGCTAGGTAACCCCTACCTCTAACATTACTGTTGAGATCTAGCTCCGGAGCCTCTCTAGAAGATATAAAAGCTGATTATTCACGAGGAAACGCGAAATCGTAGGGGTTATTCAGCACTTAGGGTATAGAACGTAATTAGGTTTGATTCTAGAGGAAGGCGGCTAAAATTAGAAAGGCAACGAGGTTTCTCCCTTCATAATCCTTCATCCCCTTTTCCTTGGTCACAACACATACTAAATTCGTAGTGCATTTGTTTTTAAACTAATATTATGGTTAGTTTTGTTGCACCTGTCTTCACAGAAGTGCAGTCATGATCCTGTAACTCATTGAACCACAACATCCTCACTCGTCTTTCAAAGTGCAGGTGCCGAACTTCCCATCTCTAGAAACTCAGTCCGGATAACCGGTTTCAGGAAAACTAGGTCACATATAATCAGTCATATTGCATATAATCAGTCATATTGCATAAAAATAATCTTGGACTTTCAATCGCTCTTAAATAATTTTTTGGCGTACTTAGATACTACCGTTTTGTATATGAACATCTGTGAAAGCCTCTCCTGGAGTGACATTTCTTTTTATTCGTACAGAGCTTATTTTCCAAAGGTTATCATTACTGCTATCATTTAGTATATTTCTCTACTGATATCCACATTGCTACAAGGTCTAATTCATCAAGAACAAAAAAGCACAATACCGTGACTGGAACAATACACAAATAACCCGCACATAGGAGAGAGGAAAGCTGATGATGACGTTTCGGTATAACTTGGCCTATTTACAAAGTCAAACTAACACAAAAGATTGAGGGAGTCAGTATATATAGGCGAGGGAGACAGAGACGGGACCGAGAGAGGAAGGAAGAGCAGTGGTGGTGGCGGCAAGGCTAGTAGTGATAGTAGAAGTAATAGTGATAGAAAGTAGGAAGAGTAGTTTAGTAACACAAGAAAGGGGAGTGAAGGGAGGCAATAGTAATGGTAGTAGAAGAAACGGAGTGGTAGGACCAAACACACGGGAAAGGGATGGGGGTATGACTGAAGGACAGAACGCACTTTGCATAAGAGACGAAAACAAAAACAGAAAAAGAAAATAGGAAAGGAGAGGAGGTAGAGGAGGAGAAGAAAGGATCAGGTCAGGTCACAAGTGTTCTGAAGTTTGGAGCATTTGACAGTGTAATGAAAAAGGAATGAGTCAACAGAGCCAGGACTAAGATTTGCACAAAGAAAGCTGTGTAAAAGGGATGCTGCAACAAGACGCCTTCACAGTCTCTCTCTTGTTGAAGCATCTCTTATACACAACTTTCCATGTATTAATCCTAGTCGTGGCTTTGTCTCTGTTGATGCTTTCCTCTCTCATAACATTGTCAAATGCTCCAAATTTCAGAACATTCGTGACCTAACCTCATCCTTTCTTCTCGTCCTCCCCAATCTCTTTTCCTTTCCTATTTTTTTCATTTTCTGTCTTTGTCTTCCTTTCTTCTACCTAAGTTTTTCCCCCTTGTGCTATTGGTCCTATCCTTTATGGGCCCTTAGCTCTCCTGAAGTGCCCCCTTTTCTTACCCTTAAACTGATCCCATTTCTACTGCTACGACTACCACTCCATTTATACTACCATTACTATTGCCTCCCTTCACCCTTCACTCCTCTTTCTCTCTTGTGCCACTAAGCTACTCTCCCTACTTTCTACTACCACTATCACTTCTTCCATTACCAGCCTTACCATTACTACTTTTTCTTCCTCTCTTGGGCTTGTCCCTGTCCCCTTCACCTATATATATATACTGGCTCCTCACACAGTCCTGTAAGTGGTACTCCACTTGACAAGAATGCTCACCGTATCGCTGCCATAGGGCTGTAAATGGTGCATCACTTTTACAAACGCCGACATCCCTTCAGGAACCACTGTCAGGTCACCAAATGGAGAAAAACCGTGTCAGGACCCTTCCTGGCAAACCTACATGAACATCATTACTCAATCAGAAGCTTAGCAAGACCATCCACAACACGGCAGGTATTAATACACCTTCAGAGAATCTCTAAGTCATTCTGGCACTTGGGTTGCGGCCTGACCTGAGTGCCAGGAATGGCTGAAATGGAGTTGCAAGATTCGCCGCGCACTTGTCATAGGACTGCCCCCGCCATAGGGCTGTAAGCGGTACTCCACTTGACCTGAAGAAAACTCGCCCTGCCCTTGTCATAGAGCTGAAAACGGTACATCACTTGTACAAACTCCAACACTTCTTTGGAAGCCACTTAGGGGTCACCACATAGAGATGACTACATGAACTTAAATGGACATGAACTCTTATGTGTTGTGTGACTTTGTAAATGGTCCAAGTTGGACCGATATGTCATCGTAAGCTTTTCTCTCTCTCCTATGTACGGGTTATATGTGTAAGTAATTACTGGTGAGTTTAGCATTTAGTTTTGATTATAATATTAATGTGTATTTAATTCATCATTTATGTTCTTAAGACTACCTAAATTCAAGTGGTGAATTAGACACTTTTGTACGATTTGGAAGTCTTGATTGATGAAATATTTCGCCAAGTGGCTTCTTCAGTCCGGTACATTATAAATGGTGGAAGATTAGTTTGAGGTAATTAGTCCCTTAGCTTTAAGTCGATGTATTCAATTCATCAGTCTGGAGAAAAGTGGTGAACACAGACTATGGATTAGACACATGTGCAACACTTGGGTATCTTTAATGAAGAAACGTTTCGCCACACAGTGGCTTTATCAGCCCATACAAAGGAGAATGGTGAAGAATAGGTGTTTGAAGTAATCAGTCCATCAATCTTGAGAAGAATACAGCATATGTAGGAAGTGGCTTATATACTGTAGGCAGGAGAGGTGAAGCAGTCGTAGATAGTATCACATTTGTCCAATGTGGAAGTAGGTCATGCCCAAGGGTTAGGCAAGTGAAGAATTTCCTGTATTAAGATCCCAAGGTGATGTGTGGCGAAACGTTTCCTCATTAAAGATACCCAAGTGTTGCCCATGTGTTTAATTTATCAACTTGTCGGTTCTCTGAACCATTCATCTACAGACTATAGGTTGAGGGACTGATTACTCATTCTCATCTTCTACCATTCGTCTCTGTACCGGACTAAGGAAGCCACTCTTTGGCGAGGCGCTTACACAATAGATTCCCAAATGTTGCAAAAGTGTCTAATTCTTCAACATATCGGTTTTATAAACCTTTTACATTATATTATAAGTTATGTAGACCAGCGGTTCTTCACTTCTCCATGTCATTTACATTAAGCCTTTGGCTGTATCGAATCTTCAGAAAATACAAAATTATATTTATAGGGAATTGCTAAACTCATGGGGGTCATATTATTATAATAAAAAAGAAGCGCTAAACCACAAGGGTCATACAGCGCTGCTCATGGGGGTCATTGTGCTTGAGGAATGGGAGGAAATTAGTTCTGATCCGAGAAAGGGATGACTAGCTTTAATTCCATGGATCATAAGCCCTTCACCAGCATCAATTTTTAGAGCTGCGTGACACACACGGGTATCGCGCTTTTTTAATAAAATAACCCCCTCAAGGAAGGTTCCTTGATGTTGGTGAGGGGCTCTTGATTTAGGGAATTGGATCTGTGCTCCAGTTCCCCGAATTAAGCCTGAATGCCTTCCACATCCCCCCCCACAGGCGCTGTATAATCCTCCAGGTTTAGCGCTTCCCCCTTGATTATAATAATAATAATAATAAAATAACCATCATCACTATCTGTTTGAAGGTGTGTAAGGCTATAATATCCATGTAACTTCTCTGCGCGTACCGCAGTTCACAAGCGATAGTAAGTTTATTCAGGTATATGTACACAAATAGTTATATAAATTATCATACGTAGCAACACGTGCGTAGATTAATTAGGATAATTCAGAAAAGTCAAACTGACTTATTTCCATTGGGGTCCTTTTTCGACTGTATCCCAGTCCTGAGTCGGCACTTGTTAAGATCTTTGGCTGTCATTGGTCTGAAGTGGTAAACAAAGGGGTTTTAATCAAATTATAGTTTTACACCCCTGGTGGTTTAGCGCTTAGGTTTGGTAATAATAAAGCTTTACACAGAGCGAAACTTTGTTCCAATAAAAGATTATTCTACAATGTGTGTTTTTGTATTGGCGGCATTCTTGCCACTGCGTATTGGTCACACCAGACCTCAGTCATGGCCAGCTCATAGAAAGGAGAGTCTGGTGAGAACTGCCATATCATGTTGCCACTCCAACATTTTGTGAGTGATTGCAACATTTATTAGAGATCACGTCCGCTTTATTTTCAACCTCACCTTCAACGCCCTGACAAGCTTACTTTGCCCTCGCTGATCAAGAACAGTGCATTAATGGTGAAAACCTGTGTGCAAGTAATCGGAGCTGTCATCTTCCTTGGATCAAACCCGATTATTTCCCATTACCCAGGTGTTCTATGACAATTAAAGGTCTAGTGTTTCCTCGTGTAATAATCTGACCATATCTAAAAATTTCACATCTAAGGGTTTAAATAACAGCTGATTTAAGGCGCCCACCCTAAATTTCTTATTTTTCCATCGTGGTTATTCGTAACTATTTAGTTCTTCTGCACTTACCGTGCACTGCTAATTGATACCCCCACCGCTTTAGTGATTTTCATTAATTTAATCATTCTCATATATTTAGATTACCCCCTCCACCCCCATCGTGTTGCTCATGTCTTATTCATCAATTCCTTGGATCATTGGAAGCAGTAGGCCAGCGGGCAGGCGCACCCACCTACCCACCAACACCTGACTCATCCGCCATCTTACAACATTCCTCTAACCTGTTTTTGTTTCACTTGTCCTCTCTCGCTACAGTATCACTGAACATATTAATTGCCATCAGAGTCAGTTGATAGTGCCGGTGGTCTCAAACACGGTACACTCCTGCATAATACATCTTGTATTACCAAAATTAGATGCACAGTATTTACAAGACATTTTAGGTTAGAGGAAGAACTGCTAATCTAATACCACACAGGATGGTTTTCCAGTCGTGTAATTTTTTTTTTTCGTGACATGATTTTCCTATCACGCAGAATAGTCCCCCCTCATACTTTATCACACGATGGACTTCCAATCAGGCAGGATATTTTTTCTGATATACTCAGTCACACAGGATTATTTTCGAAAAAGACTGGCACATACTCAACTAAATTATAATCAAAACCAAGCGCTAAACTTACATGTCATACACTTTAGCAATGAGCTGGTCATTTGACCAAGACCCGCACCAGGGAGCCTCCCTACACCAAATTAGCAGTTTGAGTAGTTAAGTGGTGTGCTGGGAGGGAGCTAAAAAGAGCGAGAGGTTCCTATAATAACTAGACGTCTTTTTCTAATATAGCCATTCAATGCCTTTTACCCCCCCCCAACTCCATATAAAGCAATCAGCGTAACAAGGGATTTTTTTAATCACGGGAAAGTGTTAAATCTGTAGGGGATCTCACACCACCTAGGGAATAGGAGGCATTAAAAATCGATTCAAGGGAAAGGGGGTGAAGTCCAAATCCATGAATGAATAGCCCATCACCAGCATTTCAGGGATGAGGGTCCCTAGGCCAGTTCGAGGTGGTACCTCCCTATATATATATATATATTATTATAATCAAAAAGAAGCGCTAAGCCACAAGGATATATATATATTAGTCTTATTATAATCAAGGGGGAAGCGCTAAACCCAGAGGATTATACAGCGCCTGGGGGGGGGGATGTGGAAGGCATTCAGGCTTAATTCGGGGAACTGGAGCACAGATCGATATATATATATATATATATATATATATATATATATATATATATATATATAAAATATAGAGATATATATGTATATATATATATATAATATATATATATTTATTTATTTATTTCAACGAAGTTTTTTAATCTTAGTTCAACTTCTTATAAAATTATGGGGAAGCGCTAAACCCATAGGATTATACAGCACCTATGGAGGGGGGGGGGAATGGAAGGTATTCAGGTTTAATTCGGGGAACTGGAGCAGATAAAATTCCCTAGATCAAGAGCGTCAAGGAACCTCCCTTGAGAGGAATGGTTAATAAACTTGTTAGGATCATGCAGTACTCGAATACGAGGTAATTAGGTTTAATCCGAGGAATAGGAGGGTAATTACAACATTTTGGATCATGAAATTTTCATTGCTGTACGACCCTGGTGGGTTTAGCGCTTAGTTTTGACGATAAAAATAATGAACCTTTCATCAGCATGACGGCAATCCTTGTGAAGGGGAGAACTAAGATATAAAAGACATTGAAACTATGATTGATATGTCCTCAGGACTGGCAGCAATGGAAACAGCAGTTAGCGAGTTGCGAGTTATGACTGGTGTACTACTGGTCCTGGTACTGTTGCTCTTCGTCGCCATGGTGGGCCTCTTCCTTTATTTCACCAACTCGCTTCCCAAGTTTCGCCTTCCAGTGCTCTTCAAAAACAAGTGTGACACAAAGGAAGTGACAAACAAACCCTGCAACGGTGTTGATCACAACTCCACTGTAGTCAGGATCGCTAATTACCAGGTAAGTGTGGGAACACTTGAATGTTTAGTATGCACTATATATAACATGTGGAGAAAAAAAAATAAGATACCAAACCTGTCTATCGAGGCTATCCTCTGAAAGGAATTAGTTTGTCTAGCTAGTCTGTCAAGATATTTGATGCACAAGGTTTTCTCCCCTCGCTGAATATTATTACAATCAAAACTAAGTGCCAAACCCACAAGGGTCATACAGCATTGTGGGATCGGATATACTAAAGATGAAATATGCAAAGATCAGATACCAGTGAGGATTAGGAGTATGTAAAAGGCAGCCAGTAAGGGTAGTGTGGAGCGCTAAAGAGAAAATATAATAAAGCAGTTACTGACAAAAAGTCGCATTCTAATTTTGACCAATGATGTTGCTAGGGATTTAGCCATGTTACTGTTGCTCATATTGAAACCCCAGATGGTTAACACTAGCCCCATCACAAGGGAGAACAGATGGCAGGTCCACCAGATGCTAGGGGAACATGGGATTCGGTTAACACACTTCCCGGTCCCTATCTATCAATTATGACCATTTTCTTTTTATCTAAAAATCCTGGTTTTCTCACTCAGAGTAACCACCACAGCCCGAGGACAAACCGGTCATCTGTGAATATGTCATCAAAGGGTCCTACTGAGGACATAGTGAATCCCCCCGAATTTCAGCCTCGGCCTTTAAGGGTCCGCCAGCCATCTGAGTCCACCTGCCCAGACGAGAGCAGCGATTTGCCCCAACATGCTTATGACAACCTTGCCCTCTCCACCTCAACTCTCCACAACACCTCCACAGACACACTGTCAGCTGCAGTTTCCACCAGTACCTTGGAGACAACGCTGCCTTCAGGTAACCATCTTCAATCTACAAATGGTGAAACTGTCATAGTATGAAATTTACAGGGGTTGTTAATTTATGCTGTTTAAGTTTACTGTTGCAATTCTCGAATGACCATAAATATAAAACCAACAGACTCCCCAGCAACGTTTTACATTAAGTGTGCTCAGAATAGTATTAAGAGTAGGTATGATAGAACCCAAGATACCACAACTAATAAATGGCACCCAATTTTGGAGTGGTCTCTCGACTATCAAACAATTTACATTATAATCAAGGTAAGTGCTAAACCCAAAAGGGGCATTAATTATAATGAAGTGCTAAACCCTGGGGTATAGGAGGCATTCAGTCCCTTGAATCTAAGGACAACTTATCAACACTAGGGAATTTACCGTGAGGCAATTTCTTACAACGAAGAAATCTATGCAATAAGCCAGCAATTATTCTGTTTAGTGTCTGTAAGAATCTGCACAGATGACATTTGAGACCTAAATGTTTTCAGTTTATAAGAGTAGAGCAAAATCTCACCAGTTGAGTAGTGTACTTCACATAAAATTATCTTGGAATTTAATTTCTGCACCATATTAACAAGTGGAGAGGTCCAGTTCACACATTAAATTTGTATCTTATGCTAGTCATGTTATGAACCTTGAAAATTTAAATTGTTTAAGATATTAATAACAAATCAAACTCCAAACCCATAAGGGTCATACAGTTCTGTCAAACAAATATACAAAAGGTTTTTAACTAAGTGCTAACAGTAAAGGCATTATTCTGTAAAATCATTGAGTTAAGTAATTAGCATTTGTTGGCTTACCTGGCTGCTGTGTGGCACTTTCTCTTTTATATATGCATATCCTTCACCAGAAAATAAATCCAGATATAGAATTACACTGCAAATATGGAGGTATACTGCCATAGGCTTTTCTCTTTGGAATTGTATGAAACTGTACCTGCTCAATTTTTTGAAACTATTTACATGCATATAATTATAGTTATATTTCATGGGGAAATGCTAAACCTCTTACAGCAGTACATGGGGAATGGGAGGTAATTAGATCCAATGAAGGAGTAACTGAAATTTCTTAAGATCAGGACCCCCTCAGGGAAAGTTTCTCGATGCTGGAATTGGCCCTGTTCTTTCCTTTCCTGGATCAAACCTGATTACTTAACATTCTCGTAGTGCTATATAACCCCTCGCCCCCTGTGGGTTAAGCACTTCACCCTAAATTTAAGAGCAAGAGCCTTTCAACATCAAGGACATGAATATAATTATCATTATATTCATAAATATTATTACATTCACTGAGGGGGCATTAAATCTGTAAGTCTTCATATCACTTGTGACTTCCTGTTTAACAAGATTCTCATCTATAAAGCTACAGTCTTTCTCCGTCCAATCTTGTTTTATATAAACCACGTTCAGTTGAGGGTTCCCTCGGGTGTGTGTACATAGGTCAACAGAGAAATGTGTACAAAGCTTACCTCTCACTGGTTACAAAGAAAATATGGAATATATTAACACAGTCTGTATAGCAATAATGCTAAAATAACAATAAAAAAAAAATGCTAAATATATATACACACAGTAAGGTTGTCTAATTCCTTGGACCAAGAGCCCCTTATCAGCATCAAGAAACCTCCCTTAACCCGTAAACGGTCCAAACGTATATATACGTTTTTTCAACATTTGAAAGTATGTAAAAAAAGTATTTTTTTTTTTTACATTTGAAAATGTGTAAAAAATCTTCGATTCTTTTTTTTTTTTTGTTATATTTGAAAATATGTCAAAAAAACGTAGATCTACTTTTGGAGCACTACACATGTGAACGTAGATCTGCTTGGACCGTTTACGGGTTAAGGGGAATGTATTGTACATGTATAAAATAGGGAGGTACCACCTCTAGTATTGACAACTGGCAGGGGAGCCTTGAAGAGAAATGTACTTACAGAAAAAAAATCTGCCAGTTTCTCCCCAGAGGAATTAAAAGTATTTTCTTTCCCTACCATCCAGTATGAGAAATTTTTTGAACTTAAAGTAAATATATTTAAAAGTACATTGGAAATGACAACTACTGTGACATCACAAAATGTATGTATCACACTTAATCCAGATAATTTGGTAATTATATGTAATATATATATATCACTGCATTTTTATATGGTATTACTTGGTTGAAAAGTATACACAGCTTTTTAAATTAATACAGTATTTGTATGTGACTACATGTTTTATAATTTTATAAGTTTTCATAAAATTAATGCAATAAAGGGTATTTGTTCATGCTCGTGTACACTTTTTTTTTTTTAAATGTATTCCTATTATAGTCATAATATAATCACACTAAGCATTAAACCTGAATGTATTCCTAAATTACCTTAAAAACATTATGCACAGTGGAAATTTATAATTTGCAAAGGTTACATTCTTGAAATCTGTACTACCTAGGATTTATGACTTAGTAAAGAACGTAGTGTATAGGAAAAAATTGGATTGCGTTCCAACAACATCCAAAAAACCCAAGCAAGTTCTCCAGTATCAATTTTTGAAAAAATATTTTTTTCTACCTAATTTTGAGACCTTCGTGGGTTTGCCACTTAAGTTTTGACTGTAATAATAATACTACCTATTCTGTTGAAGATGCTCTGTGAAATATCAACTCGAGGTTCAGAGACAAGGATGGGTATTATTATTACAATAAAAAAGAAGCGCTAAGCCACAAGGGCTATACAGCGCTGCAGGGCAGGAAGGAAGCGAGGGCATCAGGTGGCAAAAGGGAGATGGATGAGAAATAGGTTACGGATAACAGCGGGACAGTGGATGGTGAAAGGGTAAAGGGCAGCAAGAGACTGAACTAAAAAGGGCTGAGGGGAGTGCAAAAGTTATCATCATCAGAGTTTGTGGAGTAAATCAGTCGTTGTCAAGAAGTCAATGAGAGAGTCAGGATTAAAGGAGGGTCCATCAGCAAGAAGGGAAGGTAAAGAGAGAGTAGTAAAACGAAGACGACGTTGGAGGTAAATTCTGCGTGCTCGTTGATAGAGAGGGCAGTTAACAGAATGTGGCTAATCGATACTGGAACTTGACACTGTTCACAGAACAGGGTGCCTCTCCATGAGATACCCATGAGTAAGACGAGTGTGGCCAATGCGAAGGCGGGAGAGAGTGGTCTCCCAACCTCGGCACTGATGACAAGAAGACGGCCAGTAACCTATGCTCGGTTTAATAGAATGAAGTTTGTTACCGAGCAGAGTTGACCAACGTTGTTGCCAATGGGTGTGAAGGTGGGTAGCTATTGCAGCAAAATAGTCCAGAAATGGAACACCTCTATAGGAAATTGGTAGGTCATGTACTGCTGACCGCGCAGCAGTGTCTGCCTGTTCATTGCCCTGTACGTCGACATGACCAGGGACCCAACAAAAAACAATATCTTTATGCTTGGTAGAGATACGGCATAGCCAAAGTTGGATACGGAGAACTAGGGGGTGAGATGTATCAAATTTTCGTACAGCCTGTAGAGCACTAAGGGAGTCTGAGACTACCACAAATGATGACACAGTTATAGATGCGATACGAATAAGTGCTACAAGAATGGCATACAATTCAGCAGTAAAAATGCTAGCCGAAGATAGTAAATGCCCTTGCACGACGCTGTCCGGAAACACTGCTGCAAATCCGACACCGTCTGAAGACTTAGAGCCATCTGTGTACAAAGCGATGGCATGAGAATGAGAATGGAAGTGATCAAGAAAAAGAGAGCGGGAAGCCACCGTAGGCAGTTGGGCTTTCGAGCAAGGGAGTGAGAAAGAATAGACCCGAACAGCTGGAACTTCCCAGGGGGGTAGAGAAAAGTGAGATGCTACATGAACATATAAAGGTGGTAACTGAAGGGAAGACAAGAGCGAATGTAGGCGAAGAGAAAAGGGACAGAGCAAACAGGGGTGGAGAACAAATAAAGAATGTCTACTAATATCGGTGACCATTCTATAAATGGAAGGATTGTGGAGATCCTGAGAGCGTACATAGTAGCGAAGGCATTGGGCATCACGGCGATCAGACAAGGATGAAACATTCGCTTCTGCATAGAGGCTCTCAACAGGGGAAGAGCGAAAAGCACCAAGGCATAAACGTAATCCTTGGTGATGGATGGGGATAAGGCTAGAGAGAGTAGCAGGAGAGGCCGCTGAATAAATCTGGTCACCATAATCAAGTTTCGATAAAACGAGGGCTGAATGTAGGCGAAGCAGAGTTCGACAATCAGCTCCCCAGGAAAGATGAGCAAGGGTTTTAAGAAGGTTTAGCTGGCTGTGACAAGTTGCCTTCAGAGAGGTAATGTAAGGTTTCCAGGATAACCTACAGTCAAAGAGAAGGCCTAGAAACCTGACTATCACGTTCGGGGATACGAGTGCCATAGAGATACAAAGGATGATCAGAGATGACAGAGCGTCTAGTGAAAGTAATTTGGCGAGTTTTGGTACTGGAAAATTTAAACCCATGCGTGGTGGCCCAAGTGGAAACACGGTCGACCGCATGCTGGAGAGAAACTGCAATGAGATGACAGTCAGCGCCTGCACAAGCAATAGCGAAGTCATCAACATAGAGTGATGACCAAATATTGGGTGGAAGAACAGAGGCCAAATCATTTATAGCAAGGAGAAAAAATGTTGTGGTCAGAACACATCCCTGAGGGACACCTTCAGCTTGGACAAAGTCCGGGGAAAGCACATTATTGACTCGAACACGTAAGTGTCTGTCAGTTAAAAAGTTCTTAAAGAAGGATGGTAGATTGCCTCGGAGGCCTAAGGAGTGGGCTTGGGCCAAAATATTATACCTCCAAGTTGTGTCATATGCCTTCTCAAGGTCAAAAAATATGGCAATAACTGAGTGATTATTTGCAAAGGCATTACGAACATACGTATCCAAGCGTAGTAAGGGGTCTATGGTAGAACAGCCCTTACGAAAGCCATATTGACTAGCGGAGAGACTGTTGCGTGTCTCTAAATACATTAAACGGCGATTTACCAGACGTTCCATCACTTTGCAAACTGCACTAGCAAGAGCAATGGGACGATAGTGGGAGGCATCATGTCCTGTGGTACCCGGTTTGCGGAAAGGGAGAACAACGGCAGATTTCCACAGCTGGGGAAGAACTCCTTGTGCCCAAGTAAGATTGAAGAGGTGTAAGAGGACTACAAGGGCTGACTGATGTAAATGTTGTAACATACGAATATGAATGTCGTCAGGTCCAGCTGCCGATGATCGGCAAGCTGAGAGTGTTGCCTCCAGTTCCTGAAGTGTAAAAGGCACATTATACTGTTCTTCTCCGAGAGAAGCAAAGTCCAAGGGTACTAACTCTCTGGCAGACTTTGAAAAAAGAAACGAGGGGCATAGATTGAGCCCCCGGGAAATACGGACCAGATGAGTGCCAATTTCAATGGCAACATCAAGAGGGTTTGCTACATCAATACCGGCAACCCGTAGAACAGGAGCCGGGTCAGGAGAGTATTTGCCACTCAATTTCCTCACTTTTTTCCAGACTGCACTCATAGAGGAAGCAGAGGTGATGGTGGAAACAGTCTCGCCAGCAAGTGCGTTTAGCATCACGGATGACACGGCGAGCGATCGCACGCTTCTGCTTAAAATCAATAAGTCTCTCATTGGTTCTATTGTATCGGTACCTGCCCCATGCAGCTCGTTTCAAACGTACTACACAAGCACAAGCAGGAGACCACCAAGGCACGCACTTCTGAGAATGCTTGCCTGAGGTTTGGGGTGTACAATGAGAAGCTGCGGCATAAACTGACGTCGAGAAGAGGTGTAGGAGCTCATCAATGGAGGATGAAGAAGGAACCTCACTAAAAGCAGTGAGCTGCGAGTAAAGGTCCCAATTTGCCCGATCAAATTGCCAGCGAGGGCTACGGAAAGGTGGTGAGTATGAAGGAGAAGTAAGAATGATTGGAAAATGATCGCTGTCATGTAAGTCTGGTAGAACAGACCAGGTGAAGTCTAGTGCAGTGGAGGAAGAGCAGACTGATAGATCGATGCAAGAGAGAGTATGAGTACGAGGATCAAAATGGGTGGGAGTACCCATATTTAAAACATGGAGGGGGTGAGAGGCGAGAAAAGCCTCCAACTGGATGCCACGCGAGTCACAATGAGACCCCCCCAGAGGAAATGGTGGGCGTTAAAATCACCAAGTAACAGAAGTGGTCGTGGTAAGGATGAAACAAGAAAGGCAAAGTCTGGGATAGAAAATGCTCGAGAAGGAGAGAGATATAAAGAACATATTGCAAAACAACCACTCTGAAAGAATAGAGAAATTCCAAGCGCTTTCGTGACTACTCACATTATCAAGGAACTATGAAAGTAAAGCATCCAAGGGCTTGTGAGGAAGGACGCGAAGATGTGAGAACAGACTGAGGTGTAGTCGGGACGTCAGAGCCAAGGACAGCAAAAGGATTAGATGCCGGAGTGGCTATGGGAGGGGTAACAACAGAGGAGGCTGCAGAAGATGGGACCCCAGAATTCGGGGGATGTTTTGAAACACGAGAATAAGAAACACGGGGTAGTCTCCCTTGGAGGCGGAGATGAGTAACTGCCATAGCATAAGGGAGACCTTCTGCCTCTTTGAGGCAACGGATTTCACGTTCATTTAAGTAGACCTGGCAACGGCGGGAGTACGAAGGGTGAGCTTCATTACAATTAAGGCAAGATGGAGGTTGACTGCAAGATGTATTAGAATGGTCGTCGGCACCACAGACTGGGCATTCGGCTATAGATCTGCAATATTTCGCTGGGTGACCAAAACGCCAGCAATTTCTACACTGTTGCGGTGTAGGTATCACCTTTCGAACTTGTAACCGATATCCCGCGACATATACAGAGGACGGGAGTTCTCGGCTGTCAAAAGTTAAACGAGCCACATTGCAAGGGTAACGTCTCCGCCCACGGGCAGGAAGGACATAAGTGTCTACTTTGAGGATTGGGAGATCCTGGAGTTCCAGCTGTTCAAGAATGTCATTGCCACATGACTGGAAATTGTTGGACTATGGTATGGGGCAGAATGACAGTACCACTACAAGAGAGAACGATCATGAGCTTGGGTAGCATTCTGGACAGTGACGATGCGCGTACCGCTCTTGAGAGCATGAAATGAAATATCTCTACCAACATGACGCAGGAGCGCTTTGCCAATACAGTGGACCCCGGTTAACGATATTTTTTCACTCCAGAAGTATGTTCAGGTGCCAGTACTGACTGAATTTGTTCCCATAAGGAATATTGTGAAGTAGATTAGTCCATTTCAGACCCCCAAACATACACGTACAAATGTACTTACATAATTGGTCGCATTCGGAGGCGATCGTTATGCGGGGGTCCATTGTACTATGGTCAGAAAGATAGGCAGAAGAAGTCGGTCTTGAAGTAAAGAATTTAGTCCATTGTGTGGTCCGAAACTGAGCGTGGAGAGGGAGTGCATGACGTGTCGGTCTTTTCCGAGTAGAATGGGAAGGTAACGAAGGAGCATCATCAGGAGATTGACGTTGGCGATTAGGAGAAGGACCGGAGTTGGTCCGGCATGAAATGGGCTGGCAATTCGAAAATTGCCGTACCGTAGAGGGAGAGGCCGGAAGCATAGTTAAAGGAGAGCGGAGGTCAGACGAATCGAAGGAGTCAGTCGAAGCCCTGGTACCTGAAGCGGGTGAGGAAACAGCACCAGCAAGAGGTACAGGGGCATCAGGAGTGTGCGAAGAGTGGTCTAAAAACAAGGCAGGGTCAGAATGGGGTGCGGTATCAAGTAGGGGCCCGGGGGTAGTGGGTTCATGGATTGGGTTCTCCATGGTTAGGTTACTCCTTTGCTTTTTGTTTTTAAGAAAAAAAAAAAAAAAGAAAAGAATAAAAAAAAATAAAATAAATAAAAAAAAAAAAAGGGGGGGAGCGGGGAGGAATAGTTCCCAGGAGGAATGAAAGGGCCGGAAATCTCCCTCCGCGCCCAAGAGGACCTCAGCACCGCTAGTAGCGCAGATGCAGCATGGAACCCGTGCCATAACCTACCCTTCATACCAGTAAACAGCAATCCGGGATAGCAACCTCACATCTGCCGAGCTACCTCGGTGGACAAAAGAGAGGGCGGCCGGATATCCGCCACAAAGCATACCTCCTTCGGCCACTACCCCCGGAATCCGAAAGGTGGCTTCCAGAGATATACCCGTCGCCCGAAAGACACCCAAAACTACTCCGGGATACCGGAGAGGGATCGGGACATCCCCAGGCGATCCAGATTCCATGGCAAACTACTCCACCGCCAAGAACCTCAACGGAATGGGATGGACCCCGGTATCCTTTCCCCTACCTAGGAACTAGCGCGCCTGTGGGAGAAATCCCAAAGGCCAAAAAGGAGGGGTGGGGGGGAGGAGGAGGAAAGGAAAACGGGGAGGATGGGATAGGGAGGGGGGTAATTAGGTTCGGTCTGAGGAAGGAGACCGACAGGTCTGATTCCTCAGACCAAGAGCCTCTTCACCACAACAAGGAATCCCCCTTGAAGAGGAAAAGGATAGGTAGATGTAGCTTATTATTACAATCTGGTGAGGGGCTCTTGATCCAGGGAATTGGATCTGTGCTCCAGTTCCCCGAATTAAGCCTGAATACCTTCCACCCCCCCCCCCCACAAGTGCTGTATAATCCTATGGGTTTAGCGCTTCCCCTTTGATTGTAATAAAACAATAATAATAATAATTGCAATCAGAACTATGCACTAAACCACAAATGTAGCTTAAATATGGTTACATTAATACCATTCAGTATTTGTTACCTTTGAAGCCAACTTGATGTTATGTTGAAGACTGGCTTTCTAAAAGCAACTTCATCAATTACCTGTTGCAGGTATTCTGTCACACCAGTGGTTTGTTTTACCTTGTAGTTCTTTATACAGTAAATGATAAGGTCTAAATACCTGTTCCAGAGCATTCTTTACAGCAATGCTTCTAGAAAGTCATGTTTTAAATATTTAACACTGTTAGAGAAAAAAAAAAATAAGAGTGAGGGTAGGTAAATGGTTTTTGGGACCTGACAAGCTGTTGGAGTGTGATAAGTGTAACATTTTGTGAAGGGACTTGGGGGAAACCAGTTAGCTGGATTTGAGTCCTGGAGGTATGAAGTACAACCTCTCCTCAATTAGCAACATACTCGTTTACTGACAACTCGGACTTACAACGGACTCTCTGACCAGTGTGCATACCTACATATATATTAGAGCCGATTTCCTCTATTCTGTTTATTACAGTATACAGTACACTACTGTATAAACATTTATAAATATACTAGAAATGTTATAAATGGTGCACAGATGACATAAAACAATATCAAAGATGGTCAACACAAACCCACTATCATTATAATATGCTCCTTGCTTAGTGATGAATTCATTTATCAACGTGGTCTTAGGAACAGAACTGTTGTTAAGTGAGAAGAGGTTGTACACACAACGCCTTCACTCTAGAGGAGGAGTGGAGATGCGTGCTGTTTGGAGGGTCATCTGAACTGTCACATCCGTGCACCTCTGGCAAGACAGTAATAGTGTGAATGATAATGAAAGTTTCTTTTCAAGCCACCCTGTCTCTGGGGAAAAAAAAATTGGAAAGCCTAAATATTGCTGGTGCATTGATGCCATTGCTGCCAATAAGTGATAATTTTTTCACCAACTAACACCATAAAATCCAAAGTTTTTATCAGAGTTTACTCGTTTTAATTTTTATTTATTTTAAAACATCGGCCTTTTCCATTGACGCAGAGTGACCCAAAAAAAAGTTTTTTTATCATTCACTCCATCACTGTCTTGCCAGAGGCACTTATACTACAGTTAAAAAAGTGCAATATATAAACACCCCCCTTCAGAGCATAGGCAATGTACTTCCTACCCCCAGAACTCAAGTCTGGCTAACCTGCTTCCCTTCACAAATGTTACTTTGCTCACACTCCAACAGCATGTCAAGCCATAAAAACCACTTGTCTCTCCACTTGCTCCTATCTAATACTCGTGTATGCTTGCTGGAAACCCAAACCCCTCACTTATAAAACCTCCTTTACCCCTTCCATCCAACCTTTCCTAGGACAACCCCTATCCCACCTTTCTTCCAGCACAGATTTATACGCCCTCCTAAGTCCTATTTTGTTCCATCCTTCCTAAATGTCCGAACTACATAAATAACCTCTCCTCAGCCCTCTGGATAATACTTTAGAAACTGCGCCTCCTCCTAATCTCCAAGCTATGAATTCTCTACACTATATTCACACTGCCCTCAGACGAAGACATCAACACTGCCTCCAGCCTTCTTGTGTTATCGTTCACCACCTATGCTTCACACTCGTGTAAGTGTTTTTACCACTATACTCATGTTGTCTCCACAGAATCGGTTCACCTTGTCTTTCATAGACCCATCTGCTGACAAGTCCACTCCTAATTTTTTTTTTTTTTTTCAACAAGTCGGCCGTCTCCCACTGAGGCAGGGTGACCCAAAAAAGAAAGAAAATCCCCAAAAAGAAAATACTTTCATCATTATTCAACACTTTCACCACACTCACACATTATCACTGCTTTTGCAGAGGTGCTCAGAATACAACAGTTCAGAAGCATATACGTATAAAGATTGTACACAACATATCCCTCCAAACTGCCACTCCTAAATATCTGAACATATTCACTTCCTCCCTCCACTCTATTATCCAATTTTTCCATTACCTAAATTTTTTATCATTACCTTGCTCTTTTCTATGCTCATTTTTAATGTCCTCCTTTTGCATATCATTCCAAACTCATCCACCAACCTCTAACTTTTCAGAATCTCCCAAAAGCAGTGTTATCAGCAAAAAGTAACCATGACAACTCCCAATTTGTGTTAGATTCTCTCTCTTAAATCCACACCTCTTGCCAACACCCAAACATTCACTTCCTTTACAACCCCATCTATAAATGTATTCAACAACCCTGGTGACATGCATCCCTGTCTAAGGCCTACTTTTACCGGGAAACAGTCTCCCCCTCTCATACATACTCAAGCCTCACTATCCTTGTAAAAACTCTTCACTGCTTTCAGCAACCTAGCACCTACTCCACATATATGCAACGTTTACATCTGCCACATTGCTACCCTATCATATACCTTTTCCAAATACATAAATGAAACAAAAACCTCTTCACTCTTATCTAAATAGTCCACCTCTATGCTTCACTGTAAACACTTGGTCTACACACCCCTACCTGCAGTTCAAACTACTGCTCTTCAAGGATCAACAGTGTAGTATTGTTAGCACCACCATACTCTCGTGCATCCTGTTTGCTTACACAGATAAACTTTTCCATAAATATTTCAACAAACCAATCACCCCCTTCCCCCATCTATTTTATAGGTCACTATCTTTCACAGAATTACTACTGTCCTGCGTGTAAAATGGACGCCTGTACTTGTTTTACATGAGGGTAGGTTTGCTGGTGTCTTCTTCTGTCTCAAACATACAAGATTTCAGGTACGTCTTGCTACTTCTACTTACACTTAGGTCACACTATACATATACATGCATTTTTTTTTTTTTTTAACATGTCAGCCATTCCCACCGAGGCAGGGTAAGAAAAAAAAAAAAATCGACACTTTCACCATCACTCATATATAATCACTGTCTTTGCAGAGGAGTTCAGATACGACAGTTCAGATGTCCCTCCAAACTGCCAATATCCTAAACCCCTCCTTCAAAGTGCAGGCATTGTACATACATGTATAAGTATACATATACACACACCCCTCTGGGTTTTCTTCTATTTTCTTACCAGTTCTTGTTTAATTCCTATCTCCATGGTGAAGTGGAACAGAATTCCTCTAAGCCATGTGTGTCATAAAAGGCAACTAAACTCCTGGGAGCAAGAGGCTACTAACCTTTTCTGTATAAATTACAAAATTTTAAGAGAAACTTTCGTTTTTCTTATTGCGTCACCCTGCCTCGGTGGGATATGGCCGGTCTGTTGAAAGATGACCCGTCACAGACCCATCAGCTGACTTGTCTACTCCTAAATATCTAAATACATCTACTTTCCCCGATCTGACTTTCAAGCTATCATTCCCTACACTTTTTGTTACTCATTACCTTGCTCTTTTCTACATTCACATTTAAATTTCCCTCTTTTACATACCCTCCTGAACTCATCCACCAACCTTTGTAATTTGTCTTCAGAATCCTCTAAAATAACTGCATCATCAGCAGTGCGAATGTGATAAACTTCCTTTTTGTATCAGATTCAACATCGTTCAATCCCACATACCTTCACTATGCCTTAGTGTTTACTTTTTTCACAACCCCATCTATATTGTAAATACCATACATTAAACAGCCATGGTAACATCATGCTATCAAAAACATGTGAAAACTATTAATACAAATTAACTGTTTGGCAGGTCACATTAGCCAATATCTTCATTTTCCATAACCTGGAAAAGTGATTTTTTTTTTTAAGAATTAAGAGTTGCACATTGAAACACTATCAGGAAAAATAAAAAAAGATATAATAAAGAAACTTTTACTTTTGACAAAGGGTAAGAATATAATTTTTTGAAATATAAGATTTCTTTTACCCATTGCAACACATTTCATTGAATAAAAGAAAAGATAACTATTTCTATGGAATGAATGGTGTCTAATTAGGTTCCATCACTTTCTTTAAAATAATAAAAAATACTAGGAGTCAAAGAACTGCACTACATCAGTTACAAAAAAATCTATTTAATGCATTATTTTCAGTACAAATGTGATAAATCCTCAAATACTGAGTTGGCTCAAAGGACACTAATTAATTAATTAATTGGATGCAAGAGAACTGCAACTGCTAGGGTTATAAAATTGAATTGGGTATACACATTACTCTTTGAGGAGACTTGGTAAACAATAATCATTTTAATTAAAAATCAATCATTTAACTTTTTTTTTTTTAAATAAAGCACATGGCCTTAAATTATAAATGTAAAGTACGCACTAGAAACTTGTATATGGAGATTTCTTTTAAGTATCATGCTCTCAATGGCAACAAGACAAATGGCACCAATGAACATTGGAAATGAGAGCATGACAGACATGTGAATTACAACAGCCGATCTACCTTCTCATAGGACCACCAGGACCCCAGCCTCTCCCACCTCTGCCTCCTCGACCTCGACCACGTGCAGCTGTTTGTGATAAAACACACAACTGTTACTCTTAGAAATGACAGTACCTTGATAAAAGATGAGCAGAAACTCGAGCATGTTATTTTTCATAGTTTAGTTATACAATCTTATTTCCATGACCAAGCTCACATTTCTAAAAAGTTTCCATATCTTTGCAACATGAACCAAGCTACACAACAGGCTGAAATGTTTTAGTAA